>NW_022995760.1:870697-1088602 GCF_900245975.1 Drosophila guanche
GCATCAGCGTCAGCCAACAGTGCGACGGCCATGCCGATTGCAGCGACGGCGACGACGAAGAGCACTGCGACGGAAGTGAGTAGCCAGTGATCGAATCATCCAGCCATTGAGCCCATTATCCCACCATCAACTTGTGTCATTCATCTTTGGCTCCACTTCAATCTTTGTGTCTCCCCATGCTGCCCCGCACCGCCTTGGTACAGTTGTGCCCAAGCTGCGGTATACCTGCCCCAAGGGCAAGTTCACCTGCAAGGATCTGAGCTGCATTTCGATTGTTCATCGATGCGATGGTCGCGCCGATTGTCCCCACGATCGTTCCGACGAGGAGGGCTGTCGTAGGTGTTCCCCGCCAAATGGCACACTCACTTAGACACCCTTCTCTAGTCCACCACTCTCTCTTTGCCTCTCTCTCTCTCTCTCTCTCTCTCTCTGCTTCCCCTGTGTAACTATCTCGCGTTTGGACGCAGCCTGTCTGTACGACAAGTGGCAGTGCGATGATGGCACCTGCATTGCCAAGGAGCTGCTCTGCATCCAAACATTTGTATCACTTAGGGTATTGTAATCTACACCAAAGCCTCTATGGCTGTTATTTTCATATATTGTACGTGTATAATCCCCGCTTATTGCTGGCTCTTGAATTGGCTTTTGGCTTTAAGCTGTGCTCTGATTACCGCTCCTGCTCCTCCTGCCACCTCTAATGTTCGCTTAACTTTTCTTTGCTTTTAATTAGCCTTCTGCTCGCGGCTCTCTCACTCTCTTTGTCATCCATTCCACTGCTACTCTCCCTGCCACCACCGTTTCTTTCTCGCTCGCCTTCTCTGTAATCAAATCCGCGTTGCGTCACAAAGTATTTCCATCGCATACTTTCGCGGAGTGCGCGAAAAGAGCGACAAAAATTATCTAAAAATATTTGTAAAATTGCTTAAATTGTTGTTTATTTTTTTCCATCCTGTTGCTGTTGTTGCTGTATGAAATATTAGGCGAGTCGCAGGCGACAGAGAGACAGCGAGAGGCGAGCAAGGGTTCAAAAGGGCAAAAAGGGACTGACTGGAAACATGCACAGGAAACTGTGGCTAACGATGATGTTGCTGTTGCTGTCGCTGCTGCTGGGGCATGCCCCGCACACCATTTCATTCCGAGTGGAGTGTGAAGGGGTTCTGGGGGGTTGTCTATCACACAACACCGAAAAAACACCTAACAAACTTTTGCTTTCAAGTTGAATGAAGTGTCAACCGAGAGTCTGGTTTTGGTTCTCGGTTCTGGGTTCTGGCTTCTGGGTTTGGGGTTTTGGTGTTTTTTTTTTTGCCTCAACTGGAAGGAAGTGCTTGTTAAACTGCATCCGGCTGTCATCTAATTGCAGACACACACAGATCAAACTCTTGTGTATTTCGTATTTATTTATGGGTTCGTTTTATCATCTTTTGATTGCAGAATGCCAGCCGAATGAGTACCGTTGCCGCAGTGGACATTGCATTGATGCTGGAAAGCGCTGCGACTACCGCGTGGACTGTCCCGATGGTGACGATGAGAACGAAGAGTGCCGTAAGTGCCACCAGCTGGGGTCTGCCCTGGGCCTACCCTCAAGTGTTTATAACTGTAGAACCACCTGTATTCCGTATTCCGTATACCATATCCTGTATCCTGTATCTTGTATCTAGTGCTAATGACTGATCGAACATCGATCGAAAACCGATAGGCTAAGACACAACCATTTCTTAGCTGTAAGCCGGGGGTGTCCCTCTTTTGCTGACTACTAACCAAAAAACATCTCTCTAACCTATGTATCTCTCTCTCTCTCTCTCTCTCACCTTGTGTATATTTGCTTGCCCCCCTCAACCCCCGAACAATAACTGCAACAACCATATCGATATATATATACTAACAACCTGCCACACCAACAAACAACAACAACTAACCATAGCCGCCGCCTGCAGTGGCATGGAGTACCAGTGCCGCGACGGCACACGCTGCATCAGCGTCAGCCAACAGTGCGACGGCCATGCCGATTGCAGCGACGGCGACGACGAAGAGCACTGCGACGGAAGTGAGTAGCCAGTGATCGAATCATCCAGCCATTGAGCCCATTATCCCACCATCAACTTGTGTCATTCATCTTTGGCTCCACTTCAATCTTTGTGTCTCCCCATGCTGCCCCGCACCGCCTTGGTACAGTTGTGCCCAAGCTGCGGTATACCTGCCCCAAGGGCAAGTTCACCTGCAAGGATCTGAGCTGCATTTCGATTGTTCATCGATGCGATGGTCGCGCCGATTGTCCCCACGATCGTTCCGACGAGGAGGGCTGTCGTAGGTGTTCCCCGCCAAATGGCACACTCACTTAGACACCCTTCTCTAGTCCACCACTCTCTCTTTGCCTCTCTCTCTCTCTCTCTCTCTCTCTCTGCTTCCCCTGTGTAACTATCTCGCGTTTGGACGCAGCCTGTCTGTACGACAAGTGGCAGTGCGATGATGGCACCTGCATTGCCAAGGAGCTGCTCTGCAATGGCAACATCGATTGTCCCGAGGACATATCCGATGAGCGCTACTGCGAGGGTGAGTAAATGTAGAAAAACGAAATGTTATGCTCAATGGCACTTTGCTGGGACTGCTTGAAGGTAAGTGTCCTCTCGCTTTCTCTTTCTCTCTCTCTGGCCCTTGTTGTCCCTGTCATGCATCGAATCACAAACACAGCACACACAACGCACACCACCACACACCTCACACCTCACACTAACCCCAAAAAGGAACATGAGTGATATAACAACCGTCATGCAGGTGGCTTTGGTGTCGATGACGATGGGCAGTGTCGGTTCGATGAGTTCCGATGCGGCACTGGTGAGTGCATACCGATGCGTCAGGTGTGCGATAACATATACGATTGCAACGATTACACAGATGAGATTAGCTGTGGTAAGTCCAGAGGGAGTACAGCACTCTCCCTCTTTCTCTCTCTCTTTCTCTCTCTGTGTCGTTGTTTCTGTACCTCTGCGTCTCTGTGTGTGTGTATATCTATCGATAAGCTATCGATTTTTCCTTCTCTTGATATGTGTCTTTTGTTGTCTTTTGCTTTTGCTACTCCCTCTGCTCCTCCTTTTTTGGGTAACTAAAATCCTTGGTGATGGTAAATCGTATCTATTTTGTGTGCTCTCCTCTCCACTCTCAACTCTCCACTCTCCACTCACCACTCCTCTTTTCCCGACGTTTCCCACCGCTATGCTTCGCAACGATAGCCAATCGTTATCGGCAACTATCGCTTGCTTTACGTGCTGTACGCGATAAGTGATAAGTGTGTCCTAGAACGAGGGAAAGCTCTCTCTCTCTCTCTCTCTCGTGTCTCTCTTTGATTTTTGCAATTTTAACACCAACAATTTTATTTCTCTTCCCTCGCCCCATACCCAACAAAAACCCCTCTCGGTTATGGTATCGAATGTATAAACAAAAACCAAATTCAATCCAACAAAATTAATCGATTAATCGCACGTCAACCCTGTACTGGAACCAAAAAACTCAACTGCGAATGCAACTGCAACAACAACCTACAACATCATCTTTGGCTCGAAACAACAACAACAACAAAAATACAAAATTCTTGCATGACCCCAACCCCAAATGAAAATTCCAATAAAAACCCACGGGCTGCATGCGGTTGTCTCGCTCCACCCCCCCGCCTCAAACATAACAACCCTTAACCGAATCCATCAATGCGGGCAATGCATGCTGCTTACCCTGAAATCTGTGGACATCAGATATCCTCACCAACGAGGAGGAAGACGGGCTTGGCATACCTTTCGAACGGCGTCGACCAGCGCCCAAGTTGGGACGCAACAACGACGGTGAGCTGAGCACCGAGTACCTACCGGTGGGCAGATACGACAAGGCTGATCCCGAGAACAATTGCGCCTCCAATCAGTTCCACTGCGTCAAGACGGGCGTGTGCATAATGCTGCATCTGCGCTGCGATGGCTTCTACCACTGCAACGACATGAGCGACGAGGCGGACTGTGAGCAGTATCAGGCGCCGCCAAAGACGCGCAAGCCGCCAACGGTCAGCGTCACCACCCGATCGCCGTGGGTCGTCTCCCCCGATGCGCTCGAGCGGCGCACCACGGAGGGAGCAAGAAGCGAAGGAGGAGGAGGAGCAGTAACGACACGACCACCACCACAGACTGGCACTGCCACTGCCACAGCCACTAACCCAATAACAACGACCTACCCAGTAGCAACAGCAACAACAGCAACACCCAAAGCGACGAGTAGGTGTCCTCCCATAGATGAAGTTTCTGTGGATTTTGTATACTTTCTGGGGGACATTGGTGAAGGGTAGCGCGTACTCGCAGGGGTGGTAAACGGTTAACCGATTAACCGACAGAAGTGCATGCCATGTTTGAAACATTGAAACCTACTTTAGCTTTTAATTTGTTCTCGTTTTTTTTTTTTACATTATTTCTTATAATTGATATCCCTCATACGTTTGTACATCGTTCTCTCTATCTCCAGTGCCACACATTCTCTGGCTAACTCTATTTCAACCACCTTATCTCTCTCTTTCTCTCTCTCTCTCTCTCTCTCGGTCTCGTTCTGGCTTGTTAAATTATTATTGCCATGATTATATGCCTTGTTGTGTCACCCATCCATCAACACCACCAAACCAAACCAAAACAAAACAAAACAAAACAACAAATACATTTAGCCTACTCATCATCATCATCGTCATCGCCATCATCAGGGACAAGCAATTGCCTCGAAAACATCGAATTCGCGTGCCACAATCGCGATTGCATACCCATTGAGAGCGTCTGCGACGGCACCGTTGACTGTGGCCATCACGAAGACGAGGATTATGCTCTGTGCAACTGCAGCAGCGACAAGGTGAGCCACCGCCACCTCCAAATCCAACTCCATATCCATCCATTCATACATACCCATCCATTCATCCATCCATTCACACATACACATACTGTGCGTTGTTTAGTTTTCGAATCTGATCGATTGTTGACCGACTGCCATCTGCTAGTCTACGCTCATAGATAGAACAAACTGAACGGATTACATTCGACTTACATTCCATCGATAAGCGATAATTCCTGTCGATAAATGACACCGATAAGCATATCCATAACCTAAAATTGAATGCCAATCGATGACTGGCTTCAGTCGATAACTAGTGGCAATCGATGACTGACTTAAATCGAAAACTAATGCCAATCGATGACTGACTTAAATCTATCACTTATACCCACCAATGACTGATTGTAGACTGACTTCATCTGGCTGCTGACTGAATTTGATTCAAGTGTTTTCCCGCACTGTATCTCCCATACACACGCACACACGCACACACGCATACCATCATCATCCATCTCACACACATACTCATGCATTTTGTTCATGCAACACACAGTACAAGTGTCAACGCGGCGGCGGTTGCATACCCAAGACGCAGGTCTGCGATGGCAAATCTCAGTGTCGCGATGGCAGCGATGAGAGTGCATGCCGTAAGTACTATCTCTTATCACTCTTTTCTATCTCTCTCTCTCTCTCTCTGTCTGTATCTATCTGTCTCTATCTCACCTCTATGCCCTCACACTCTTCACACAACATCCAATGCTTAAGTCTAATCTAATTCATAAGTAAAATTGTAAGAGACCCATGCTAATCCCTGATTCTTGACTTTACCCAAATATAATCTAGATGTTTAAGTAGCCTTTTGAGCTAATTGGTTGATTTTGCTAACTCGCTAGATACCCTATATCTGCCCCAAATCTATTCCTATTCCTTTCAAAACCTTTCACAAAGTATCGAACTGTGTTTTGCTAACCTAACTTTCTGTTTTTATCTCTTTCCACACATGATTTTTACTCTCGTTTTACGCTCTCCTGTACGCGCTGTACACGCTCTCCCCACTGTCCCGTGTGTAAATATCTGTCCTGTACTTTGCCAAAAAAAAACTCTGATTGTCCTGATACTCCTGCTCCTGCTGATACTCTGCCACCCGTCCGACTCGATCTTGAACTTGATAACTGATCTCTGGTATCGACTGCAACACACCATCATCACCACAATCATCACAAAAATCAACAAACCAAAAACAAAAACAAAATACACACAACAACCAACGAATTCCCCCACTCGAACACCACACAGACTTCCAGGACAAGTTCAATAAGACCCGCCTGGGCGTCGAGTGCATGAGCTTTCAGTACCAGTGCGGCGATGGTAGCTGCATTTCGGGGTATAAGCGCTGCAACGGCATCACCGACTGTGCCGATGGGGCCGACGAGTACAACTGTCTGTTTAATTACGAGGATGTCGACTATGGTAGTTCTCCGCCACTCCCCCTACAAAATTCAAATTCCCCAGCTTATCCCAACCCAATATCAAAATCTGAGCTTATCCCAACGGGGTCGTGCCACGCCCTCAGACACTTTTGCATAAAATTTCTCTATCTTTTTTTATATCTCTTTTATCAAAACTGATCAAAAATCACAATCGAAAACTCCTCGCTCAACACACCACAGACACAGACACAGACCCGGACAACAATCCATTGAATGAATGCGATATCCTTGAGTTTGAATGTGACTTGGGTCAGTGTCTGCCGTTAGAGAAGAAGTGCGATGGCTATACGGACTGTGGCGACGAGACGGATGAGCTCGATTGCCCGGCCTTTACAGGTAAAAGCAAAATCTTCACAAAAAACAGTCTGGTGCTACAGGTCCCACTCAACAAAACTAAGCAAACAAAGCCAAAAACAAAATAAACACTAACATATCATCTACATGGCATTTCAGTCATACACAAACCATATAAAATATCATCATCATTCGCAGAGCATTGTCTAGAGAACGAGTTCGAGTGCGACGAGTATTGTATGCCTCGCGATCAGCTGTGCAACGGCATTGCCAACTGCAACGATGGCAGCGATGAGCGCGGCTGTACTTTTTGCCGCGACAATGCATATCTGTAAGAGTTTTCCTACCATACCTATCCGCAATCCATGCCACACCCACTCAGCGACGAAGGATAACTTTTACTCTTTCTCTACTCTTCCATGTAATGGGTACCACAAAAACACAAACATTTACACGCACCACAAACACCCCAACCACATTCATCATCAACATCCACATCAAAACATCATTCATGCGATAAACGATACTTATCGATACTCTGGCATCGATCAGCTGCAACACTGGCGAGTGCATTGCCGATGGTCAGCGCTGCAATGGCCAAGCCGACTGCTCCGATGCCAGCGATGAGCGCCACTGCGGTAAGACATTAAACATAAACCACACATGCAATAACCCTCCTCCCATCCGTACACCCACATCACATCCGGGCAGCACTTTCCACAGCATTTCCAAGTAATTTTACACGTAGTTTCGCGTAGATTCTGTTGGGACTTTTAAGTAGGGGTTTTGCCATTGCCACTGACTTAATCTCGTGATTGTAATTTTAATATTTTTATTGCTGCGATATTTCAAGCGAGGAGGCTCAAGTGTCCATCGACTGAATGGGCCTGCAATGGTAAATGCGTCAATAGGAGGATCCGCTGTAATGGCAAGCGGGATTGTAGCGATGGCCTTGACGAACGCGGTTGTCCGGGTAACGAAATTCAAACAAGTTCAAACAATTTTCCAATTGCTTCTTCTGTCACTGTCACTGTCACTGTCCCTCCACTCCACTCGAGTCTCTCTCTCGTTTATCCCCTCTCCACGTCTCTCATGTCTCGCTTCCCTTGGAGCCCTTTCAACACTTTTCCAGCTTCGATCAAAGATTCAGAGCAGTTTTCAATACCACTTTTGTAGGAGCTTTGCCTCAACCTTTTGTTATATAACTGAGAATATTTTTGGATTCGTCGTTCATTGTTTGATATTTTTATCGTTCCATTCTTGCGTTATCCAACACCATCAATCCACCATGATCAACACACACACGCACACACATTCACCAACACTCACCAACTACCAAAACTAAACGAAGATGTGAGATCCACAGTGCCCGTATCCATGTCCTGCCATCCACACCAGTGGCAGTGCGCGAATTCCGAGTGCATTTATAGATGGCAGTACTGCAACAATCAGAAGGATTGTCGGGATGGCTCCGACGAGTTGCCCAGCAATTGTTTCGGAAACGGTAACCAAAGTCTCTATCACACACACACAATCTCCCTTTCAGACCCTTAACAATGCCATAGTTTGTATATATTCAAATGTCTGTGTGTCTGTATAGTTTATAAGATCTGCCCCAATGGATCAGGTTTGTATATGTGACGATAGCAAAATATATTTTAAGTATGCATAAAACCATTAAACGAAGAAACATCCTGCTCATTGTGCTTTCTTGTCTCTCCCTTTATTCTAAAATAATGTTCAACCAAAACCAAACCAAACAAAAAACACACACAAAATATATGTACAACATACAACACATTCCACATGCATGGCCTGCCACTGATACGCGCCTCATAGCCACCACACGACTAACCGCCGCCGATTGCAGTTCGGATCAGTTCTTCTGCGACGATTCGTGCCTCAATCACTCCATACGCTGCAACGGTGTGACCGACTGCAGTGATGGCAGGGACGAGCATGGCTGCCTCCATTCCATACAACCGACATCCAGCCACTACCCCAACCCGAATCACCGCTCCTGTCCAGTGCACACATGCCCCAGCAGCGGCAGGTGCTACTCGGAGAGTGAGCGCTGCGATCGTCGCCGTCATTGCGAGGATGGTTCCGACGAGGCCAATTGTAAGTTATCCTCTCTCTCTCTCTCTCTCTATTGCCATTTGTCTGTCTGTCACAGTGTTCCACCACATATTCGTAAATGTATCTCATTTTGCACATCACTGAACATCCTTTAACCTGGGTTTAGTTCTTAAGCAAGAGTCGATCAGATCATCAATGAGAGGATGCATGGCTGTCCGTCACTAATGGTTTATTTTATCATCGAACTTTGTGTACAATAAGCCAAATATTGAAATGGATGCCAGGACATGCGTCCACTGTAGATTCCCATTGAAAAATATTACTAATTATAAGCAACGACAAGGACAATTGGCGGGGGACAACTGATCTCCCTACACATGATTTTGATTTGATCGAGCACAGTATTTGTATCACTATTCGTATTTGTATCTATTTAACTTTTGAACTCTGTATCTCTGTATCTCTGTATCTGTAAGCACATGTCCGGCTTCTGCACCTGGAGGCATCTTGATATCCACCGATGTATATTCGTATTTATCATTTGCTAATCTCTGCTGTGTTTTTTTTCTCTTTTCCGTCTCTCTACAATTCTCTCACCCTGACTCTCACTTTCACTCTTACTCTCTCTCTCACTCTTATATTTATTTATACGCAATTATTATGCTGTTGATCTGTCAATGTGTGTGTGGCTGTGTGATTCCATTTTGATTTCGCTGCACCATAATACACCACTCAAAACCACGCTACACAACACACACACAGGTACTGAGTGCAAGGATCATGAATTCTTGTGTTTCGATCGGCAGTTCTGCATAAACGCGACACAGCACTGCGATGGCTACTACGACTGCAAAGACTTTTCCGATGAACAGAATTGCATTGGTTAATAAACAGCTTTCAATTCTGTTTTTGCTTTTTATTATTTCCTAAAAGTAGTTCTAGACAATATCCTCCTTGCTAAGTATCTCTTAAGTTCCATTTAAGTTTTGTGTTTTAAGATGAACTTGAACCCCCAGCCTCCAGCCCCCAGCCCCCCTCCCTTTGGCATGCTTCCAAACATGTGTATGCACTCTTGAAATACCTATTATTATTAGTATTATTTATTATTTGTTCGGTTCCTCCTACGGATGTTTTAGCAGCTAACGCTCCAGCGTAGACTTGAAGATGAACCACAACTAAATGCTGTATTTATTTTTACCCCCGTGCAATCAAATCGAAAACAGGCTGTGCATCCAATCAATTCCGTTGCCACAACGGTGACTGTATCCCGTATTCGTCCACCTGCGATGGCGTACCACAGTGCCGCGATGGATCCGATGAGCTGGAGTGCGGCGGCTCCCTGGAGTGCCTGCCGAACCAATTCCGCTGCAACAATGGCCAGTGCGTGAGCGCCACGGTGCGTTGCAATGGCAAGACCGACTGCCAGGACAGCTCCGATGAGCAGAATTGCGGTAAGTATCGAAACTTGCATCTCCCATCGAGAGGAGTGGGGAGGATCGAACTCCCTCCCGCCCTTCAATCACACACAATCACATCCAATCAACATCATGTGCCTACCACGCTCCGCCTATTGCCCATCATAAGGTCGCCACACAGAGGCGGATACAACAGCTGCCACAAGTGGGACGGCCACCACTAGCACCACCACCACAACAGCCAGTCCAGGTCCAGGACTGCGTATCATCTGTCCGGCGACATCGTTTCGATGCGAGAATGGGCCGTGCATTGCCTTGGGATTGCGCTGCAATGGCCTTGTCGACTGTCCATATGACAGCAGCGATGAGGCGGACTGTGGTCTGATCAGCAACGAGATCGAGCGTAAGTCGCCAGCGACCCGAAACAAAAAAGAAACAACCAAAAAGAACCACTGAAACCACCCGATGGACATGCAACTGTCGTCTCACACCTCCAAAAAGTATATACTAACTGACCAAAAGCAAAAGCAAAAGCTAAGGGCTATGGCTATCGCATACATACATATTTAATCAATACTTATAAATCTTTCTATCATCTCGGTTATCCTCGCTAACATCAACTAAAACTCAAACTGAATTCGCTCAAGGAATTAATTCACGAATGTACTTTGTATTTCGGCAGCCAACGAACCAGGACGAACCAACAATCAATTGAATCTCAAGACATATCCAGATAGCCAGATCATCAAGGAGCGTAAGTATCTAACCGTCGGTCGCCAGCGATCGAAAAAAAAAAAACATTTCTTTTTGCCGTTCTCTATATGTTCGTTCTACTGTACGTTTCTTCGAATCTACATAATGTTCTACCATTACTACTTACTTTTAAAATGCTTAACCCACAACCAAAAAACCAATGACCATAACCCATAATATGTAAAACAAAAATCCGCAGGATATATTAGGGAGGGTAAGTCGGCCTAACTACTCGTACTCTCTCACTCCTAATGCATCTAAATATATATATATACATGCATATATGTACATATATTGTGTATGTATGTACTAGGCACGGTACTGCAGTCCAAAGAACACAAACACAAACCCAAACACAAAACACAAAACACCAAAACGAGCACCACCCGAACCAGCACGAACCTTATTGGCTCGAGAAACGGAGTTGTAAACTGAGTCGAAATTAAGGCACTCAACCACCCACCCACTGAACTGCTATCCTAGAATGAAACTTCAACTCTTGTTGAAACCCCTTGAAAGCCCATGCACGTCTGTCCCCTTTGAATAGTTTCTAGTTCATTCTAACACTCTGTCTCCATGTTGTGCAGGTCGCGAGGTGATCTTCCGTTGCCGTGACGAGGGACCATTCCGCGCCAAGGTACGTTGGACACGTCCCGGCGGCCAGCCTTTGCCCCCGGGCTTCACCGATCGCAGCGGACGCTTGGAGATACCCAATATACGCGTAAGTCTTTGATCCTTAATCCTAGATGCTCTCCAGCCTCATCTCCACTTGGCCTCTCCTTTCAACAGCTGGAGGACTCTGGCACCTATGTGTGCGAGGCTGTCGGCTATCCTAGTTACCAGCAGGGCCAGCAGGTCACCGTTCACCTCACCGTCGAGCGCTGTAAGTACTTTTTAGAGTGGGGGAATTTAAAGGGGAAGCACCTCAAGTTCAATCCATTCTAACACACACATGCAGCCTGGGGCGAGCACAAGTACGAGGAGCTCAAATCGAGTCGTATTCGATATGGCACAGTGCCGCACATTGATCTCGAGTTCTTCGGTCTAGGTATGCTTTTGTGACTCGTGTCCTGTGTCCGGTGTCCTGTGTCCCGTGGGAGTGCAGAATTAATCCAAACTAACTCTTAACTTTCTCTCTTTCTCTCTCTCATCCAATCCCTATGCCTCGTGGCTCTGGGATCGGTAAGCCGTTTGGCCGGTTGGCCCGCGTCATACCCCAAGCTCTAGCCACACTCATTGTGTTCCTGTTCTCTCGCCCGATAGATAACGACTTGGGTGCCCGTCCGAGCACAGCTTGCAGCCAGTACCAGGCGACATGCATGAACGGCGATTGCATTGACAAGAGCAACATCTGCGACGGCATTCCACACTGCTCGGATGGATCGGATGAGCACAGCTGCAGCCACGGCCGCAAGTGTCAGCCGAATCAGTTCCTCTGCAACAACTCCAAGTGCGTGGATCGCACCTGGCGCTGCGATGGCGAGAATGACTGTGGCGACAACTCCGATGAGGCCTCCTGCGATCCCGAGCCCAGCGGTGCCCCCTGCCGCTTCAGCGAGTTCCAGTGCCGCAGCGGCCACTGCATACCCAAGAGCTTCCAGTGTGACGAGGTCTCCGATTGCTTCGATGGCAGTGATGAGGTCGGCTGCAGTAAGTAATCCAACAACTGACAACACAAGACAGACAAAACGGAATCAATTGAATGATGAGACTAATGAACATGCGACTCATGGAATACACGCATTTCGTAGATTCCTTCTGCCACAAGTATAACAGAGATTTTGTATATATTTCTGCCTGTAACTGAGTTACGTTTCTGAAGTAATCATAGTAGGCTTAGTTCCAACTGCCACAGGGTATATTTGGCTGGGTCAATTTACCTACCTAGAACTCCCCGTTCAGTTTGAGTCTCGAGAGAGAGAAGTCGTTTCTATCAATAAACTTCGAGAATTTTTGTCAAAATTTCGGTAGAAATTCGTGCCAAGTTGTCTAAAGAAATAAACGACGATGCGAACGAATTTCGAAAGGGCTCGAGAGTAGCTCCACGACGGCAACGGCAACGTTCTGCGTGAAAAGGACCCCTCCAAATATTTTATGAATTGAAGGATGACCCAGCGTTGGAGAATCTGTGCAAACACTTGCTGTCGACTATCAGAAATTACTTCCTTGCACTCGTGGGAACCGAGCAGCTTGCACAGCTGACGCACCATCATATGGAGACGCTGCTGAAGCGCGACAATCTGAGCATCAGCCAGGAGCTGGAGGCCTTCTTCGTAGTCCTCCACTGGGTGGGCATCGCTCCGGTGGAGCGCCAGCTCCTTCGTTGTTCGGATTCGAAGTACCTCTATCACAACGGGTGCACCCACCACGTGAAAGAGATGGGCCCTCGCGCGTTGGGAATCACTGGCTGCTGTGCAACGGCTCTTTTTGCTTTCATCGAGAGTTTGCAACCGGTCTGGCAGGGAGAGGGGCCGCCATCCCAGGGCGATGAACTTGTCGGGGATGTGATATTGGGTTTTGACAGCAAGTGATATCATTAGCATCATTCCATAACTGATTTTACACTTAGCTACACTCATCACAATCTTAATCCTCCCAATGGAGTAGGACGACACATCATTCATACACACATTCGAACAATTTAGCGCAAATATATGTACATGTAAATGGCAATAAATGTACAAACATGCAAGAGCAGATACACAAATAACAAATAGAACAAATAACAGAACAGAATTAACAACAACTATCATTATGACAAGAACAACAAATGACAATTTAATAAACGGATATGTGCGTGTGGGTGCTAATATTTTTCCCTCGTAGTATTCCCTGAGGGATTTTTCTCATTGTATCATCGCTGTAGCATTTTATTTCTCTCCCCTTCTTGGGCGTCTCATCACCTTGGTCGATTTACAGTTATTCTTGTCGTTTGTCGTCGCTTAGAGCGGATCATGAAGCAGCTATAAAGGAGGACTCGTCGGCTTTTTAGAGGGAAACGTAACAATGCTGTCAATAAGAGCGAGTGAAAGGGCGTGCAGAGACAGAGAGAGCAACTTTACAATAATAAGAGTACAAGCTGCTCATACTTGCGTCCCACGACGAGTCCTCCTTTATAGCTGCTTCATGGAGAGGATCAAAATAGTGAGAGAGCGCACGCCGTGCGTGTTCCTCTGGTGAAATTCGCCAATTGCGTGGCTCTTTTTATAAAAGAGCGAAGCAGAAGACTGAATCTAATGACGTACAATCCATGGACCGAAGACAAACCAAATACAGACCATACTGCCACGAATAATAGTTACTAATTCAGCGCTCTTCTCGTTTTCTCTCTAACAGTGGAGCCCGTGCCCATTCGTCCGCCGCCGCCAGTGAAGGGACTGCTCGAGGGCGAGCCCCTGGATTTGACATGCGTGGCCACCGGCACACCCATACCGACAATTGTGTGGCGCCTCAACTGGGGCCATGTGCCCGAGAAATGTGAATCGAAGAGCTTCGCTGGCACTGGCACACTCCACTGCCCGGACATGCAGGTGCAGGACAGCGGTGCCTACTCCTGCGAGATCATTAACTCACGCGGCACGCACTTTGTCACCCCGGACACAATTGTGACGGTCACACCGAATCGGAATCAGTTCTGCGAGGCTGGATTCTTCAACATGCTCGCCCGCTCTGAAGAGGAGTGCATCAAGTGCTTCTGCTTCGGCGTGGCCAGCACCTGCGAGAGCGCCAATCTGTTCTCGTACGCCATCCAGCCACCGATTTTGTCGCATCGCGTGGTCAGCGTGGAGCTCAGTCCCTACCGCCAGATCGTGATCAATGAGGCTACCAGCGGGCAGGATCTGCTCACCCTCCATCATGGCGTGCAGTTCCGTGCCTCGAACGTTCTCTACGGCGGACGGGAGACGCCCTATCTGGCGCTTCCCAACGACTACATGGGGAACCAGCTGAAGTCTTACGGCGGCAATCTGCGGTACGAGGTCAGCTACATGGGCAGCGGACGTCCAGTGTCCGGCCCCGACGTCATCATCACCGGCAACCGCTTCACCCTCACCCATCGCGTGCGCACCCTTCCGGGCCAGAACAACAAGGTGAGCGTGCCCCTGCTGCCAGGTGGATGGCAAAAACCGGACGGCCGCAAGGCAACTCGCGAGGAGATCATGATGATCCTCGCCAATGTGGACAACATTCTTATCCGTTTGGGCTACCTGGATAGCGTGGCCCGCGAGGTGGATCTGATCAACATCTCTCTCGACTCGGCTGGCACCGTAGACCAGGGCCTGGGCAGCGCCTCCCTCGTGGAGAAGTGCACCTGTCCGCCCGGCTATGTGGGTGACTCCTGTGAGAGCTGTGCCCCAGGCTATGTGCGCCAGCCCGGCGGAGCCTGGCTGGGCCACTGCGTGCCTTTTACCCCCGAACCCTGTCCAGCCGGCACGTACGGTGATCCGCGCCGCGGCATTCCCTGCCGCGAGTGCCCCTGCCCCCAGAGCGGCAGCAACAACTTTGCCAGCGGCTGCCAACTGCGTCCCGACGGTGAGGTGCTGTGCAACTGCTTCGAAGGCTACACGGGCAAGCGATGCGAGACCTGCGCAGCTGGCTACCAGGGCAACCCACTGGCCCCGGGTGGCAGCTGCCACAAGACCCCGGAGTCGTCGTGCAACGTCGACGGCACCTACAGCATCTTTGCGGACGGCACCTGCCACTGCAAGGACCGCGTCATCGGCGAGCACTGCGACAGCTGTGCCCCCAACAGCTTCCACCTGAACTCGTTCACGTACACCGGCTGCATCGAGTGCTTCTGCAGCGGCCACCAGGTGGGCTGCGGCAGCACCACCTGGAACCGTGATCAGGTGACGAGCAGCTTCGGCCGTACCCGTGCCCCGCATGGCTTCGAGCTGGTGCGCGACTACACGCGTCCCATGGCCCAGAGCCTGGAGATTGCCACCTATGGATCGGAGCTGAGCTTCAATGCCGAAGGGGAGCACGGCGCGGACACGCTCTACTGGAGCCTGCCGGCCGTCTTTCTGGGCAACAAACTGGTTTCGTATGGCGGCAAACTGAGTTACACCCTCAGCTACAGCCCGCTGCCGGGCGGCCAGATGTCCCGCAACAGTGCCCCCGATGTGGTGATCAAGAGCGGCGAGGATCTGCTGCTTATCCACTACCGCAAGTCCCCGGTGAGCCCTACAACGGCAAGCTCGTACTCCGTGGAGATCAAGGAGAGCGCCTGGCAGCGCGGAGATGGGCAGTTCGCCAATCGCGAGCACACCCTGATGGCCCTCAGCAACATCACGGCCATCTACATCAAGGCCACCTACACGACGAGCACCAAGGAGGGAGCCCTCAAGCAGGTGTCGCTCGACACGGCCACCGCCACACCTCTGGGCACCCAGCGTGCCTACGAGGTGGAGGAATGCCGCTGCCCCACCGGCTACATTGGACTCTCCTGTGAGACCTGCGCCCCCGGCTACAAGCGCGATGATGTCTCTGGCCTCTATCTGGGTCTCTGCGAGCCCTGCGAATGCAACGGACACTCGACCCAGTGCGATGCCGAGTCTGGCGATTGTATTGTAGGTTCACTCTCCTTCGATCCCCACGATCCGTTCTAACATTTATCTTTCACTCTCCTTCTTAGAACTGCTCGGACAATACGGAAGGACCCAACTGCGATCGATGTGCTGCAGGATATGTGGGCGACGCCACAGGCGGCACCCCGTACGACTGCCAGCCGGACGGTGGAGAGCCACAGCCCCCATATCGACCATTGGAGCCGGGCAACCAGACGAGCGACTGCAGCCGCTGGTGCCAGGCGGAAGGAACTGTCAACTGCCAGGGAAGCTACTGCTACTGCAAGCCAAATGTTATCGGGGATCGGTGCGACCAGTGCCGCCCGGGCACCTACGGTCTTTCTGCCACCAATCCTGATGGTTGCAAGGAGTGCTACTGCTCCGGACAGTCGACACAGTGCCGCTCGGCGCCGCTCTACCGACAGCTGATACCCGTCGACTTCTTCAAGAATCCCCCCCTGCTGACGGACGAGACTGGGGAGATCCAGGACGAGAATAACCTTGACTTCGATGTGGCCACCAATATGTACACGTACTCGCATCCCTCCTACCTGCCCAAGTACTGGAGCCTGCGCGGCAGTGTGCTGGGCAACCAGCTGCATTCATACGGCGGCGAACTGCAATACAAGCTGCACGTGGAATCCTACGGCCGCTACGAGCCCGGCCAGGATGTGATCCTCATTGGCAATGGTCTGACGCTGATTTGGTCGCTCAACCAGGAGTCACCGGATGGCCTTAACAGGGTGCGCCTGAACGAGGATGGTCAGTGGCAGCGCAAGGATCGCGGACGCACTGTCCCCGCCAGCCGCAGCGATTTCATGAGCGTCCTCTCTGACCTCGAGCATATTCTGATCCGTGCCACGCCCAAGGTGCCCACCACACGCACCTCCATCGGCGATGTGATTCTCGAGTCAGCCGTCACCTATGCCTCCCCCGGCCATGGACAGGCTGCCACCGACATTGAGCTGTGTCAGTGCCCTGCCGGGTATACCGGAAACTCCTGCGAGACCTGCGCCCCGCTCCACTATCGCGATGCCGATGACTCCTGCCGACTGTGCCCCTGCGATGCGGACAATAGCGATGGCTGCCGCCTAGACAGCAATGGCTACCCCGAGTGCCAGTGCAAGCCTCGCTTTAAGGGTGAACTCTGTCGGGAAATCGGTAAGTCGAATGTCCGAAGTCCTCCACCCGAAGATCCACCGATGTAATCCACAAGCGATTGAGGACTGCCTCTGCCTTGACTCATACCGATCCATTCACCGATCCGCCCGAACATTCTTTCCCTTTTTCCCCTCTAACTAGCCAACTCTCTGTCCCCTCTCTTGAACTCTCTACCAGCCAACAACCCACCTTCCTATCGTGTCCATCTCCAAACCATCTTTTCTTCAAGGATCCTAATTAGATCAACTTTAATATACCCGATGCTCGATACTCCGTCTGTACCTCATTTATTTGTCCGTTTTTCCACATGCCAAAATATCGCAGATCTCGAGATCTCAAGGAATGAAATTTGTCTAAATATTATTTGCAATTAAAGCAATCTAGTATCGGGTATCTGTAAGTCGGACCATCGACTGACGACAGTATTCTTTTGATTTGTAAAATTCTCTCGGAAAATTCAAAATTCGCATAGAAGAAATACTGAAAAATCACCACAACAACAAAAACAACAACAAAAAACACTCACATCCATCCACATTCTAGACACATCGCCCATATTCGAAGACCCGCCCAAGATATGTGATATAAGCAGGGGATTCTGTTGCAGCGGCTTTAAGTTCGATATTGCGCCCAACGAGACAATCTCGTTCAATGACACCCTCCAGATATATAAAGACAACAGAATGATAGGAAAGATAACCAAGCTGCCCAACGGCTGTCACTCGAGAGGTTCGCTCCAGAGTCCAATCAACACAGAACCAAACAAAACACTCTACCAACAAAACAAACTCTATTGCTGTATTATTATGTTCTATTGCCTAATACCTCGTACTTGTCACACCTGAAAATAATCCGATATGCTCGTTATAGACGGCACACTCTCCTCTCTACTCTATAAAGTATATGTTTTTTTTTTTGTGTAGACATTACAATATAAATGTTTAGAGCAAAGCTAACTTCTTGTACTTGTACTATATATCTGTGAGCTAAACACAAGCCCCGCAGTACAGTGTACTTCTTGTACATTCGTACTCGTCGTACTCTTGGGTTAGAACTAGCTTCCTCTTTTTCCCACACTCTCACTCTCACTCTGACTGTCTCACTTTTTGTCTAAGCCTAAGTCTATGTTCAGTATCACCCGCTGTGTAGCTATTGAACTCCCCAGCGCTCAAGCTCTTGCCCTCGTTCACGCTCAGATGGTAAGTGAGTATTTAAAGATCTCGCTCTGATAATGAACAAGTGACAGACGCTCTCGCTCAGAGCATTAGCGTGCATCTGATGCTCTCGCTATGAGGAAGAGCGAGTAACGAGTTGCTCTCTCCCATTGATGATGTAGTAGTATATAATGACGAGCGAATAACTGATCTTTCGGTGATCTAAAATCAATGTGCCCTAGATAGATACTTGTTCTTACCTCCCCCATGTAGTTTTTGTTCCTCTCGTAACTCTCTCCATCTATCCCTCTGTATCTCTCTCTCTCTCTCCCTCTCTCTGTTTGTGTGTGGCCAGAGCATTCGAAAAAGCCACGATAGCAACGATTGGCCAAGAATCACGCTCAAGTAGTCGATTACTTTAGTCGCTGTACTCTACCTTATATACTTACTAACCCTCCAATATGTATGTCCGCACCACACTTTGGATAGCGAATTATCCGCCGTAATGTGCGTTGGAGATCCACCTTATAGCGTAGTAAATACTTGTATTTTAGATGATCTTTCTGTCAGCTAACCCCACCACCAATCAATCCACCAACCAAAGATGTCCGCCCATCTCCGCCATAATCACACCTCTGTAGCAGGTGCTTACCTCAGCCCACTCCCAAATTCGAAACTAAAACATAGACCAACCCCGAAAATGCGTGATTAAACCGCAACCAACAAAATGTCACTAACATCCTACGTAGAGGAACTAAGATTGTGGGAATTCCAATTCAAATTTTCGTTTGGTTTCAAAATCTAACTTATTTATTTGCTTTATCCCGTGATCCCCACACCCAAACCCCATACAGATACAGGCAACGAGGCCGAACAGCAACCGGATGAGCCAGAAGATAATGGACTCACTCAGATTATTGTGTCCATAGCCAGGCCCCAGATCACGATTGTGCCCGTTGGTGGATCTCTCACGCTCAGCTGCAGCGGTCACATGCGATGGAACAATGTGAGTACAACGCGGCTGGATCACCAGTAGTTTTCTCCATGCTGAATCCTGTTTCTGTTCCTTTTGCTGTTTCTGTTGCAGGATCCTGTGGTCGTTAGCTGGTACAAGCAGAACAGCCATCTGCCCGAAGATTCCGAAGTGGAGGGAGGAGTGCTGTACTTGCGTAACCTACAGATCACAGACTCTGGCATCTATGTGTGCCATGCCGAGAATAACGAGACAATGCACGGCTACCAGGACACCGTCTCCGTCACCATATCACGTGAGTAAGCCGCTTCCCAGAGTGGCGCAGCCCCTGCCCCCCACGCCATGCAAGTTTTGCTAATCATTGACTCTCCTCTGACATTGCGGCTTTAACTAAAGGATATGCCAAGGAAATGTTGGCTCGCTATGGTATCTACAAATTCCCCAAGAACTTCCCAATAATTACCCCGAGAATCTCTCAAGAATCCTCTAGGAAATCCTTAGATTACTTTGAGACTTGTTTGACATTCGACTTTCACATTTTGCAGAGGAAGGCCAACGGTCACCGGCCCAAATTGTGGACCTGCCCAACCATGTGACCTTCGAGGAGTACCAGCCGAACGAGATCAACTGCGAGGTGGAGGGAAATCCCGCACCATCCGTGACCTGGACCCGCATCGACGGGCAAGCCGATGCCCAGACCCGCACCGATGGCACCCGCCTGATCTTCGACTCGCCCCGCAAATCCGACGAGGGACGCTACCGCTGCCAGGCGGAGAACAGCCTCAATCGGGATGAGAAGTACGTCCATGTCTATGTGCAGAGCAGTGCCCCACCATCGCCGCCACCACGTGAACGCGTCTACATTCAGCCGGAGGAGTACAATGGAGTGGAGGGCGACACCTTCCGCCTGACCTGCCAGTCGACCAGCGGCGCCAATCTGCACTACGAGTGGTCCCTCAACGGCTACCCCCTGAGCGGACAGCGCAACATCATTGTCAGCGGCAATGTGCTCGAGGTGCGCGACTCCAGTGTCCGTGACTCTGGCACCTATACCTGTGGCGCCTACGATCTGCGCACCCACCGCAACTACACCGAAGACGCACGCGTCTACATCGAGCGTCGCGACCTGCCACCCACCGACGATAGGTACATATTTGATGCCACACATCCACTCTGATGGCAGTTTCTCATACTCTACTTTGTTTGCCCGATCGCAGTTCAAGCCCCGTGATTGTGCGCCTCCAAGAGCTGATCACCATCGAGCAGGGTCGCGACTTCAGCATCACCTGTGAGGCCAGCGGCACTCCGTATCCCTCGATCAAGTGGACCAAGGTGCACGACCATCTGGCCACCAATGTCCATGTGAGCGGCAATGTGCTGAGCATCTACGATGCCCGGCCCGAAAACCGTGGCCCCTACTCCTGCATAGCCGAGAACATTCACGGCTCCGATCAGTCCAGCACGAATATCGACATTGAACGTAAGTCTTAAGCGGTCTAAGCACCATCCAGCTAGCTATAAGCTACACACAGTTGGGGTCCGTTTGGTCAAAGGTAGAGCCGCAAGAATGGAACCTTTTGGCACAACTGACCCCTAGCAAACATTTATGTAAATACAACCACAAGAGTCTGGTTAACGTATCCTAGAGCTAACAATTTCTCCTGCTCTGTCTCATCCTGTATTTATCTGCTGCTCTCACCTTTTATTTGAAATTAAAAACTAATTCTATTTCGACATGCTAAAGTGCACAAGAGTGGAGTTGGTAATAAGACAGGTCCGCACAGTCTGATCCTAATACTAATCGGTGCCACCACCATAATTTACTTGTTTGCAGCCCGGGAGCGGCCGAGCGTTAAGATCGAGTCACCATCCCTGCAGACCCACTCGGTCGGCTCCCAGGCGTCACTCTATTGTCGCGCCAATGGCATACCAGAGCCCCAAGTGCAGTGGGTCCGCGTCGATGGTACACCGCTCTCGCCGCGCCACAAGGAGATGGGACGCGGCTATGTTGTGTGAGTACCGCGACACCTGCTCCTCCATCCTCCTTCCCTAAGTCTCAACCTTATTCAATGCCATTCAATCCAACAGCATTGATGACATTCAAATTGGCGATGCCGGTGCATACGAGTGCAGGGCCGAAAATCAGGTGGGCAAGGCCTCGGGCACAGCCACGCTGCGCGTTGTGGAGGCCCCACTGGTGGTGATTAAGCCCGGCCAACAGATCATCCGTCTGACCGATGGCGACGAACTGAATCTGGAGTGCGTGGCCAGCGGCTACCCCAATCCCAGTGTCCAGTGGAGCCCCAAGGGCCACGAGCCCGAAACGGAGACCAGTCTGGGCGTGAACCGTGAGTCCGTGAGCAACACGGCCTATCTGAAGATCTATCGTGTTAGCCTCTCCGACGCTGGCATCTACACCTGTTCGGGTGTCAACGAAGCCGGCAACGATGAGCGCAGCGTTCGCGTGGACATTCAGCCAAAGCGCGGCGACATCAGTGATAGTAAGAGAATTCTCTAGAAATTAGTTCGAAGCCCATCAACATTCTCTCTCTCTCTCTCTCTGTCTCTTAGATGATGGCGATGTGGATCATGGACCGTACCAGCAAACCGACTACCCAGCGCCACCAGTGTCGAGGCCAGGGCAACCACAGCGCTTCCCCACCAACTTTGGCGATAATGTGACCCTCACCTGCGACCTTGGCCCCTATGTGACACGTTGGGTGCGCGTCGATGGCCGTCCATTGCCCTCGAATGCCTACACCGAGCGCAACAGCCTGGTGATCATCTATGTGCATGAGCAGAATCTCGGCCAGTATCGCTGCAATGCGTACGACAACCGGGACGAGGTGGTCACATATGTGGTCAGGGAGCTGGTGCTGCTGCCGCTGCCACAGATCACCTTCCAGCCAAAGATACCGCTGCGTGTCGATGCCGGCGAGAATGTTGAGATCTACTGTGAGGTGACAAATGCCCAGCCAGAGGATGTGCACTGGGCCACCGACAACAATCGACCACTGCCAGGGTGAGTTTGCACCAAGAGTCACAACAAATGGATCTGCATAATCCCTTTTGCTCTTCCCTTAGTTCTGTGCACATCGATGGGCAAATGCTGCGCTTCATCTCGATTGCTCCTGCCGATGCTGGCGGCTATCGTTGCACGGCCACCAATTATTATGGCAACACCACCAAGACCGCCCAGGTGGTGGTCAATCCACCGACCGTCTACGAGCAGGTGCCACAATCGGAGGTGCATCAGCGACGCGAGGGCGAAAGCATTCAGATGCGCTGCAGCGCCACCGTGCATGGAGAGGAGCGCGGTAACCTGCAGGTAAGTTATGGACCTCCATATGAGTAACTGGATAACCGCATTGATTCGTGCAACATTTCGTTTTCGATTGCAGTTTGAATGGTATCGCCAGGATGGCCGCCCACTACCGAATGGCGCCCGTCGTGACAGCCAGGTGCTGGTGCTGACCACGCTCCGGCCTCAGGATGAGGGTCGCTACATCTGCGATATCTACGATCATTCGAGCGGGCAGCGTCTGCCTGGCACCGCCGTCGATTTGCAAGTACACCGTGAGTAATCGCCCCCCTTTCGGGGCTCCCACTGTTGGTTCGGATACGGGACTCGGGACTCGGAAACGGGCCGGTGGTCGATGGGCAATGGGCGGTCGGTGTGGGTTTCGTTCCGGCTGAACCGTGGCTCAGAGTCAACGGGGATACGGAGCAGGCCGCCAGCCACCCCTATACCATTCCACCACCGAGCCGGAGGTCCCCACCCCTCAGACAGACACACACACACACACACACCTACACACACACAGCCAGAGTCAGATGTCCTGTCCGACAAATGCGATTAAGCAGCCAGCAAATATCTCTTAAACCTCTCTGTCTATATCTCACCCACACACACACTCAAACAAATACACACACACACACACACACACCCCTACCATACAGACCCACAACCCCCCACCCCCCTATAAATACTAGCCAGTGGGATTACTCCGATGAAACTCTTTATACAAAAATCGATCCATAGACTAGAGGTCTCTGCCACCGAAGCGAGAACAAAAGTTTTACAGTGGACTCTAATGTATATCGTATCCCGATTTCGAAACAGAATAAGAAGGAAGTACGAAAAGTACCAAAACGAAAACGAAAATATTCACTTAATGTAATCAAAAGATCAGCTAAAGATGAAGATGAAGATGAAGTTATAGTTAAGGAATGTGTTAGGCCTTTGAGCAGGTTTTAAGTTTCGTTCGCTGATTTTACTAATTCTCCTTGCCCAACCACAACCACCACTACCCCCCCGTAAAAATACTCTCAATATATATATATATATACATATACCCGTCAATGTAATCGTATATGTTAAACGTAAAAGTAAACGTAAACGTAAATTAAAAACCAAACTGGAAAAAGCAACAGCAAAAGCGGTAAATGAAGACACGCTGTAAATATGCAAAAATCGGGAGAGGGCTCTACACTTTGTATATAACAAATCAAATCCACTCAAATCGAAAGCAGATCAATCAGTCAGTCAATCATTGCATATAAAACGAAAGTCCTTCCCCAACCCCAACCCCAACCACTCCACAACCACAACCACAACCACAATTACACCGTACACCCTACACACACTCTCTTTCTGTCTCTCTCTCTATCTGGTGATGGAGCCACATGGAGCAATATGTGGCGCTCACTGCATGCAAAGCCGAAATATTCCAAATTGTTTTTGTTTTGAGACGAAACTAATATTAAGTTCTGCCAAAAAAAATACCAATTTATGTACACACCAACTCAAAACATATATATATAGACTATGTATATGTATATAGACAGACACGCACACTATTACACAAATTGATAAATCTTAAGCTTACACAGAATGGCTGCCAAGAAAAAGAACACAAAACTTTTACACACACACAACACACGCAACACACACTTCTAATACGATACCATAACTCTTAAGCCCCACTAAAAGTGCGAAATAAAAACATAATATTAACATTAAAACCAAAAAAAACAGCAACAAAAATATAACTACTTGCACAGCAGAAATTGTGTGAAGCAAACCAAACAACAAGAAGCAAACAACAACTTGTAACATATTCTTTTTATTTCACCCATTTCAATGCCCTTGAAGAAACCAAAGGTTAAACAATAATACAAATAGCTTACAGAACTAGAAGACCATATATTCCGTCCGTTAGTGATCCATTCCATAACCTATTGATCTTTTAGATCAATTTAAATCGTGATTTTTCGCGTCATGCAGCATCGCCTCTCAGTCCGTACTTAATCATTTCATCTTTCTTTGCCGGAGCATGTTCTTTTGACTAGAATCCCATAAACCACTGGATAGGTCTGCAAGGGCATTCGAAGTCTCGGTGCACCGAGTCCCAGACTTATACTTCTGCTTGATTAACATTTGAATCTGGTTTTTTTGGTGTCGGTTGTATCATCGGATGTCGTTACTTTCACTCTGGATATCCTGTGGCCCCCCTCCTTGGTGATGGTCTAATCTGTTATAATTATAATTATCTAATTGTCTATCGGTTGTCATTTATTTGTTTGTGTTTTATGTGTATTAATTGTATGTATGTGCGAATCAAGGAATAGGTATTGTAAATGATTTAAAATCTAAGCACTGCACACAGTCTTTCTATCTCTAACTTGTCTTTATTTTCCCCCAATCTTTATCTACATCTCTTCATTTTCCTCCGACCTTATCTCTTTCCCCTTACTTGTCTAAATTTGTTTCCATGTACAAACAACTCTCTAGCTCTCTATCTATCTCTATGTGATATTAGAGGTTATTGAACACATGGATACTGCAAAAAACAATCATCAAAGACGGATTCCTATAGAAGATCAAGCTGAATGACGTTTCGGCATTCCCATTCGATTCTGAAATCGTGTGTTCTCTAATCTTTGGTTCTATCTATCCATCAGAATTTCGCTCTCTCTTTTTACTCTGTCTCTCTATCATCACAGAAGTTGCACCTGCACAACCAGAAAAATAAACAAATTACAAACAAAAATTGGAATTAAAATCAAATTCGAAAAAGCACAAAATCAATTGTAAATAATACCGAAATAATGTCACCAACGTTTTTGATTGTCTTGAATCTAGATAAAATCAGTCAAACATCCACAGAAAATATCGTTGAAAATGAGCAGAAGAATTTTTGAATGCAGGGCAAAGATAAACCCCGAGTACTCCGAGTATTCCTTAGCGTAGAAGATTTCTCTTGAATGTCGCGACGGGCAACAAATGGAAACACTTTTGATTAATTTCATATTTATTTCTCTTTCTCTCTCTCTCTCACACACGCTTTCTCTCTCTCTCTCCCACTTTCTTACATGTGCGCTTGTTAAACAAAAAAAAACACACAAAAAACAATTATTTTACATTTATCTTTGACCTAAAAATGATCTACTTATGATAAACTATATATGATATGTGATATGTGCGCTTTTGCTGATCTGATCCTCTGAAAACACACACACAAACAAAACACAAACAAATTTTATGGTATGGTATGGTATGATATGGCATGCAACTGCAACTGCAACTGCAACTGCAACTGCAACAATCAATCGAATCGAACCGAATCAACTGCTACAACTCGACAACCCATAGGAGCCCCATATCAATACAAGGTCGGGCAGAGTATGAAAGACATGCCCTGCGTGGTTTTCTATATATGTGCTGCAGGTGTGTTACCGCTACCGCCGCCCAATCGAATCTAATCGATGAAAACTAAACAACAACAAAAAGAACCCACTCCTCCATTATTATTTTATTTCGTATTTTATACTTTTACTTTTGATATTTTGATTTGTTTTCTGTTGCCTTTTAATTTTATTATGATTTTTTTTTTTGTTTATTTAAATTTGTATTGTATTAATAATCCAAAATGATCTATCAATCTGTATTACGTACTGCCTAACCTTAGAGCCATAGAAGATTTATAAAAAACAAAAAAATGAAAATAATACTAAAACAACAGTCGTTTGAAGATACTTCCATGAAACGTTACGTTATTTTCCCCCCGTCCATGACCACTCCTGCACTTACGAGTAGTTCGATAGCGATAGCCGATCTCACGCCTATCCCTGGTCGATGGCCGATAACAATTTAGAGCATGCATGGCTTACGATAAATGTAGTACCTACCTTCTAGTTCGTAATCTAGTAATCTAGGGCGCAGGCGTACACCCATGTACATAGAAAACACCCAAAAATATATACGATCGGTGCGAGTCGGTGCGTACTAACATTCATGGGCTATCGAGGCGGCTGCATACATTTGCTAATCTTTTATTTCTATGCCTTTTGAATTGGGAAATGCCACAAATTCAAAACTAAAAAAAATAAAATAAAATAATAACCGAAACCGATACCGATACCAATAAATATCGATACAAATCGAACCGCGCTGTCACAGACTTCAAGAGCAGCAAGGGGTCATCCATCAAGCCGCTAGCTCCTGGAGGCACCATCCGTCCACCCATCATCTCGTACGCGTGCCAGCCGAGTGACTTCAAATGCGTATCGCATCCGCATACCTGCATCAAGGCGGGCATGGTGTGCGATGGCATCTACGACTGCCTGGACCACTCGGACGAGTTCAACTGCATAGGAACCGCCGGCAAGACTGGGAAGACATCATCGAGCTCTGGATCAGGATCAGGATTGGGCAGCTTTAAGCGCTGGAAGAAGAGCCAGAAGATGGATAGGGATCAGCACCATCATCCAATCGGAGGCCAACGACTGCAGAAACGTCATCTGGTTTTGAGAAGGAGCTTCGGTTGGTCCAAAGTCTTCATTTTCTTCCATATCCTTACCCTTTCCCCACCCTCTTTCCCACTACTACTCCAACTTCTATCTATCGATCCCCATCTGTTTGACCATCCCATGTCTAACAAACTCTGTCCCTCTGTTCGTGGGTGCACAAAACTTGCACTCAACGTTTGGACATGGATTCGGATTCAGATTGAACACCGACCAACTCAACAGCACCACAGCAACAATACGCAACAAAAAGCAGTACTGGCACGCACTCGCAACGGGTTACTAGAGGCTTAAGACATAACAATAACCCATAACAATCGATAACAAATCGATTTTGAGAATATTTCAACTTTTGCAGCGTTCGACGAGACGAAAGATCTAACAGGTTCTGGGTTCGCCTTAACAAGTGGTATACATCGATTGACTACAATCGATTCTTATGTTTTGCTGTCATCGATTAACTTGCATGTGGCTGGCCGATAAGGGTAACTGTTACTAACACACACACACACACACATACCCAAAAAGTATATATGAATAGAGCTTTCTGAATAACCCAGTGAATAGATATACGAAATTATTGTAAATAATATTCCACACACACACACAAACATACACATTAGAGACATTCGATAAACGATAATGAAGCAAACGACATTTGTAGAATTAATAGAAAAAATAATAGAAACCTGTATGTACATAAGTATCTATGTATGTAAATGTATCTCGTAGTATATATGTGACCACAAACAAAAAAAAAAAACAGAAAACATGTGCGAAATTTTAGTTGGTAACCCAAGTCGAAATTAGAGTTTGAGTATTCGATCAAAATGAATCTGATCATTGAAATTATGTATCGATCTTCTCCATCTTTATAACCCACCATATGTAATCGTACTCTGTGTGATTCGACCCTAGCAGTAATCGAGTAATTGTAGCTCTCTCTCTCTCTCTCTCTCTCTCTGTACACATAGTAGTCCACTATCCATCACCACACCACACTCCACCTAGTCCCCCCTCTCTGTTGCTCTCCCTCTCTATATATGTATACTTATAAATGTATATGTATGTATACCATATCTCTGTATTTTCTAACGAGGAAGTCAAAATTCCAAAAAAAAACAAATCGAAACGACTAAAACAAAGCAAAGTGGACTATGAATCGAACGATGAAATCGATGGCATGGTTTATCGAACGATTAAATGGTCGTTGATACCATGAGAATCGATATTAGACTGATCGTTATTAAATATGAATCGGTTTATAAACATATTATCGAGCCTTTAACAAATGTATCCAATAATGTTATCGATTCATGTGCCAAATGGTTGATTACACGCAGTTTTTTGGTCATTATTCATTTTGAATGTCTGATGGCTAAACATCTGTAATCGGTTATTGTAAATATTATCGATAACTATCGATTGTTAAATAACTTATTCAAAAAACATCCATCGATTATTCATCGATTTGTCGTTCGATAATTATCGTTTACGTTACTGTTTGAACCACCATTTTCTTGACATCTAAATTTTGCTAACTGTTTTATCTTTCTCTCTCTCTCTGTGTATTTTTTTACCCCATTTTTACCCATTTTCCACAAATAAACACACGAATACACTCCACACACACACACACACCACACCACACACACACAAACACACACACATACATGCACCATTGCACATCCTTTTGTGAATTGTCGCTGAAATTGTGAACGTTACACGCCGACTCGATCGTTCGATCGATCCCGATCTGGTTGTTGTCCTTGTCGCTTCCTGTGCCTGTGCCTGTGCCTGTGACCGTTCCTGTTGCTCTACCTTGTGCTGTCTCCGGTGTTGGTATGTGCCTGCAGCGGGTCTTCCAGTGGCCTCAGCCACTCCTGCGCCGGCACCGTACCGTCCTGCCTACCTACCGCCGGCCACAACGCCGGGCCGAGCGCGGGACTACAGCCTGAAACTGGACCAACAATCATCGAATCTGCGTGCGGGCGAGGCCGCCGAAGTGGAGTGCTACTCCTCGGACAACAGCTACACGGATGTGGTGTGGGAGCGGGCCGATAGCCAGCCGCTCAGCCCCAATGTTCAGGTGAGCATCATCCATTCATATTTCTGTGGCATTTCTTATCCCTGAATAACCCTGGCAGCAAGTGGGCAACCGCCTTGTGATAACTGATGTGACAGCCGCCGATGCTGGTCAATATGTCTGCAAATGCCGAACGGATGAGGGTGATCTGTACACGACCAGCTATGAGCTGACCATCGAACAGCAGCCCCACGAGCTCAAGCGCTCCAAGATTGTCCACTCGAAGGTGGGGGCCGATGCCAAGCTCCAGTGCGGAGCAGATGCCAGCCGACGGCCCAGCTACCGCTGGTCCCGCCAGTACGGACAGCTCCAGCCAGGACGATCTCTGCTAGGGGTAAGTCCACACCAAACCCAACCACCCAACACTCTGCCAACACTTTTGCTTTCTCTCAGGAACATTTGTCGCTCGAGGATCTGCAGGCCAACGATGCTGGCACCTACATATGCACAGCCGTGTACGGGGATGGAGAGTCAGTGGATTATCCCAGCATTCTGGTGGTGACCGGAGCCATACCGCACTTCCATCAGGCGCCACGCAGCTACATGAGCTTCCCCACGCTGCCGGACTCCTCGTTTAAGCTCAACTTTGAGATCACCTTCCGGCCGGAGGGCGACGACGGACTGCTGCTGTTCAACGGACAGACGCGCGGCACCGGCGACTACATAGCCCTCTCGCTGAAGGACCGCTACCCAGAGTTCCGCTTCGATTTCGGGGGCAAGCCGATGCTCATTCGAGCGGAGGAGCCGCTGCAGCTGAACGAGTGGCACACGGTGCGCGTCCATCGCTCCAGGCGGGACGGTTACATGCAGGTGGATGAACAGCATCCGGTGGCCTTCCCCACACTGTCGCAGGTGCCGCCGCTGGATCTCATCGAGGACCTGTACATTGGTGGCGTGCCCAGCTGGGAGCTGCTGCCCGCGAACGCGGTCACGCAGCAGACGGGCTTCGTCGGCTGCATCAGCCGCCTGACCCTCCAGGGCCGCACCGTCGAGCTGATGCGAGAGGCCAAGTTCAAGGAGGGCATCACCAGCTGCCAGCCCTGTGCCCAGAGTCCCTGCGACAACGGCGGCATCTGTCTGGAGAGCCAGACGGAGGTGGCCTACTCCTGCGTCTGCCAGCAGGGCTGGACCGGTCGCAACTGCGCCTTTGCCGGCACCCAGTGCACCCCAGGCGTCTGCGGAGCCGGACGCTGCGAGAACACCGAACGGGACATGGAGTGCCTGTGCCCCCTGAATCGCACCGGCGACAGATGCCAGTACATCGAGCACCTCAACGAGCAGAGCCTCAACTTTAAGCGGAACAGCTATGCGGCTTACGGGTAAGCAATCAATCAATCAATCGCCAGCTTTGGCTTCTCCACCGACACACTCATGGCACACTCTCTATGTCTCTATGTCTCTATGTCTCAGTACGCCCCGTGTCACACGTGTGAACATCACCTTGTCCGTGCGTCCCTCGAGGCTACGCGACTCTGTGCTCCTTTATGCGGCAGAGTCGAAGCTGCCCAGCGGCGACTATCTGGCACTGGTGCTGCGTGATGGCCATGTAGAGCTGCTGATCAATACGGCGGCACGACTGCGTCCAGTCGTTGTGCGCTCTGCCGAGCCCCTGCCCCTGCATAGATGGACGCGCATTGAGGTGCTGCGTCGCCAGGGCGAGAGCGTGCTGCGGGTGGGCGAGGGCCAAGAGCAACGGGCCAAGGCTTCGGGAGCGGCGCGCACATTGTCGCTGAAGACGCCTCTGTTTGTGGGCGGCTACGATCGGGCCTCGGTGAAGATCAACCGAGACGTGAACATCACGGAGGGCTTTGATGGTTGCATTTCGGGACTGTACGACTCGCAGCGGTCCATTCAGCTGCTGGCGGACATCAAGGATGCGGCCAATATCCAGAATTGCGGCGAACTCAATGAGATCAGTGGCGCCGATGGTGACGCTGAGGCTGAGGACGAGAGCGAGGTGCCAGTGGCACCCGCTGTGGTACCTTCAGCTCGTGTGCCAGAGGCCACCAGCGAGCAGGAGGAGCAACTGCAGCCCTACAACATGGCGCCGTGTGCCAGCGATCCCTGCGAGAACGGTGGCAGCTGCAGCGAAGTTGAGAACCAGGCCATCTGCTCCTGCCCCCTGGGCTACAGCGGCAAGCATTGCCAAGAGCGTAAGTTGGAGCTCAGCCAGTCAGTAATCCGCAATCCATTCTCTGATTTCCATTCCTCCACTTTACAGACATCCAAGTGGGCTTCAATGCCTCGTTCCGCGGTCATGGCTACATGGAGATCAATCGCAATCAATTCGATTCAAACATAGAGCAGCTATTCACCTCCGCCGCCATGGTCTTCTCCACGAGCAAACCGAACGGGCTGCTACTCTGGTGGGGACAGGTTGCCGGCGAGGAGTTTGTGGGCCAGGACTTTATCGCTCTGGCCGTTGTCGATGGCTATGTGGAGTATTCGCTGCGTTTGAACGGTGAGGAGACGGTGATCAAGAACAGCGACACCCGAGTGGACGATGGCCAGCGGCATATTGTGCTTGTGAAGCGAGTGGACAACACGGCCATTCTAGAGGTCGATCGCATCTCGCATTCGGGCGAGACGCGACCCACCGGCAAGAAGGAGATGAAGCTGCCGGGCAATGTGTTCATAGGTAAGCAGCGCAGTCGCTAGTCCTCTAAGGGAACTCTCAAACTCTCAACGTAATCCCATTCCTCATTGCCATTCCAGGTGGCATTCCGGACATTTCTCAATTCACGGGCGGCCGTCAAAGGCACAACTTTGTCGGCTGCATTGTGGTGGTTGAGGGCGATGCCGTTGGCCAGATAAATCTGGGCCAGGCCGCCGTCAATGCCGTCAATGTGGACACCTGTCCAGTGTAAGTATAAGAACCCAATTCCCTGCCCTGTAATACCCTTTAAACCGTACTCCTAACTCATAATCATACAACTAACACACTTGGGTTTAGTGCATGGAGTCCCTCGAGCCTCGTCTATCACGAGTTCGATGCCAGCGATCCGAGCTTCTTCGATGAGCTGGATCAGCCGCCGCCTGTGCACATCTTCTACCCGCGGCCCAATCTCAGCCAGCTGCCATCGAAGGCGGCTCACGGCTCTGCCCATCGAGACTCGTATGTGTTATCGTTCATATCACTGGCAGCCATCATTCTGTGTCTGCTACCGGGCCCAAGCTAAGCTTCGGGTCGCCCACAAAAGAAAGTTGTTTTAGCTAGAATCGATACCATAATCGAATCAGTAATCGATGACAAGGGGTTCATCGCTTATTGCTGGGAGTAGGGAGGGTAACCCCAAATGTCTAAAAACTATCTGAAGAGTGTTACAATTGAAATTATCGTGCCATATCATTGCAAAATATCATGTTATATTATACAAAGTATATCATATCAACTATCAGCCACATATAAACTATCTACTATCTAGAATAATCGATCAACGATAAATGGCTAGCAGAAGTCCTAAAGAATTGGATGGACATTTTTTTTGTTTTTTTTTTAGTCATGTAGTTAGCACCAAATGTAATAATATACATACATAAATGATTACATATACTACGAGTATTGTTGAATAACTATTCCATCTACTTGGATTGTTTTCTCGTTTTAAAGCCAAGCTCAGGGCACACTCACACACAAAAACACACACCTACCGCACTCTACAATGCTATTAAGCGTAAACTATATCTTATAATATATACACTAAATAAATTTCGCTGAATTAAGGAATATATATTATATTAGACAACGCAACAGATAGACAGATAGAAAGTCATACGTGTACGACATATAGGAAATGCATACCACGATTACGGATCCTACTTCTCCTCGTACTAACTACTATCCAATCCGATAATTACGACTCAAAATAGTCGAATTTGGAGCTGCTTTGTGACCATAGCTATAAAAAATATACTGATTAAAGGGCATACAAATGTGTATTGCTGCACACACAATGCGTTTCAGTAAACATAAAGAAAAGAAAAGAAAAGAAAAGAAAAGAAAAGACAGTTCCGAAACGAACCATACAAACTAACCTACACACGTTACATTAAGTATGAATATTGAATAAGTCTGAAATGGCAGACTGATGAGGCTTTTACCCTGTTCAAATGATCCTCAAATACCCAAGTTTTTGTCATAGTTACAGTAAACCGACCCGAATAGGCAATTAAGAAGGTTTTTTTTGCAGTTTTTATCGACCTAATTGTTTATCGCACCCTTTTCCAACTGTTCTGGTTTAAATCATTAATCAATATTTTCCCTCTACTCTTGAGTTTCAACAGATTGCAATTTCTTTTCTTTCCATTTTTATTCATTTTTCCTGTCTCTATCGATTAACTTATCGTTATCTTTATCGATTATTCATCGTTTTTCATTTAATCTTTATTAAACATTTATTTTACATTGATTTACTTTACTTTAATATTCTTTTTTGCTTGATTTGTTTCGCCTTATAGTAACGATGAGTCCCTGGGAGGCACCGAACCGCCAGTTGTGTAAGGGATACGCACACACACAACACGCGAATCAGCAACCGAAATTAGCTTTTTAATTAATTAACAAACAAAATGAAGCCCAATTTTTATATTGTATATCGTACATGCACGCACACACTTGTACGCGAAGGATGAAATAACATTTACGACATGTTCTGTGTGTGTCGAGACCCAAAACTATGATTGCTTCTTCGATCCTTAAGTCTAAGTTAAAGATTGTAGCAAGAAAAAGATGAGAGAAATATCACAAACAAAAAAAATAAAAAATAAAAGCCATATGAAAAAGTGAGACGACACGAGAACCGAATCGAAAAAGAAACAGAAAACAATAATAACAATAATAACAATAATATATAAAGATTAAGGCCTAACTAACTCTACAACAAAGAAAGAAAAAACCGCATACTAGCCAACAGAAACACACAGAATGCAAAAGTAACGACAAAGAACAGGCAACAAGCAACAACCAGAGAAATGCTCAATGGCAGATGCATTTTAATTATACATAATTATAGTTTATATTTTATTATTATGAAGTATGTTTTTTTTTCCTGTGTAAACCCCCAGTGTAAAATGCTCTAAAATTAACATTCGATGGAAAAAATGTAATTGGAAATTTGTGAAATAAATATGCAGCCAGCCACCCATCATACAATTATCATATACCGAATACGAAACCACCCACTGTGCTGGATGTATGTAAAAACGAACGAAACACGCACAGTGGGAGTGGAAGAGCGCATAAGCAGGCAAAACAAACAACCGCAAAAAAAGAATAAATATATATTACAAAACGAAAGCTACAATAGATTGAAATGTGTTTTACTCTCCCAGGCATCATGGCCCTTCTACTAAGGGGTATCAAAACAACAATAATTTGGCACGTGTTGGGCGGTGGAATGGTATGGGGTGGGGCGCAGGAAACAGGAATCCAAGCAGTAGGAGGGAGGACCCGCCGTACCGACCGAAACTCTGCGCGCTGAAGGCAGGCAGGCTGGCAGGCAGGCAGGCGCGCGCAGCTTCCCAATATCGCCGTGCATTCGGGCGCTTCGGCACTGGCACTGGCACTCGGACATGCCAGAGCATCCGGCGGCTGGCCGAGTCGGTCGTAGCCGAACCACCACCACACTCACTCAACTTCGTGCCGTCAAGCAGTTCAGACGTGTCCGGTGCGAGAGAAGAGTGGAGCGAAACTGCTTTTGCTTTGGCGGGTTCCCAAATCGTGTTTGCTTATCCCCTTTCGAAAGCCTACAGCTACCGTGAGTGTGAATTGGTTTCCCATCAGAGCCAGGTTTTATTTTGCTGTTCTTTTTTATTGTTTGTTTGATTGTTGTTAATACTATTAACGAATGCTAGTTCCGGCCACAGAGAGAGCGAGAGTTTGAGAGGGAGCTACGAATAGTGAAAAATCAAAGGGAAATTCTCAAAATAAATCGTTGCGCGAGGAAAAAGTGCGTGTGCCAAGAGATTGTTTATTTTTAAAACGGGCAAACGGCAAACCGGCAAAATACAAAATACAAAATACAACAACAACTCAAAACATATACACAATAACAATAAATTATATTCGCATCATTCATTCAATAAACCAACGACAAAACAGCAAAAGGCAAGACACCAAGGTGCAGCAGCGCGAACACAATCGATCGGTCGACAATAGATCATCAGATTGGATCGGTCTAGATCCCAACAGCAGATCAGCGGATGTGACTAAAGATCAAGGGACCCCCGAAAATTGCGGTTCAGTGTGTGTGTTGTTTTTTTTTTAGAGTGTTTTTGTAAAGGCTTTGAAAATGCCATAAAATCTTTAATAGGTTTATTTTATTTACGAGTATTTGGGTTTCCTCTCGTCGTCGTATTCCGTCGTTTGTGGGAAAAAATGGCAAGCATGCCCTCAAAAGTGATCAAAATCTAATCAAAATATTTACCGTTTTGCCTGCGGATTGTCGGACTCAGTCGACGATCACATCACCCTTCGGTGAATCGGTTCACCTCCACCTCCGGCTGCCTTCCTACAATTGCACAGGTGAGTGTCGGGTCTTTTTAACGGTATATTGACTGCCTGCCTCGCGTTGCAAGTAGCTCGAAAGTAGTTCATCTGGTCAGCGCTGTCCATAAATGTCAGAGCCCCATCGCCATATCGATCGATTCCAGTTGACAACTCTTCTCCTCCTCCTCCTCCTCCTCCTCCTCCTCCTCCACCACCACCGCCTTCTCCTTCACCGACTCCTTCTGCTCGCCGCATTGATGGTCATGTGGTTATGTCCTTTTTTGGGTGGGCGGCTCACCAGTTTGGCGACTGGCCACTGTACACGCCAGTCGCCAATTGCCGTTACTTTGTGGGTCATCGAACAAGTGTTGCATGTTGCGTGTTGCACATCGGACTTTAGCTGGGATCCAAACCTCCTCCCCCTCCTTCAATGGGAAAGCTGCCTTCCAGCTGTTTTTGTTGTTGTTTTTGCAGCATGTAAGGTAAGCGGGGAGTAAGGGGTAGGGTTAGGTCCCGTCATCCTTTATGTCCCCACCCCGCACCCAACTTGTTGATGGCACTAATGAACTGTCTACGAGACTCTGCCACAAGAATAGAAACCAGAAAGAGGCACAGAGAGAGAGTGCATAACTAGTTGTTTTGTGAGAGACACGCACATTCCTGTATGCATCAGGCAACAAGAACATGATCTAGAAAGGTATGTCAAACAGAAGGTGAGGCCATTCCACTGCCATTTCATTCTCAACGCTCTCCCGCAATTCTTTGCATTCAAAATTCTTCAAATATTTTCAATTATTAATAAGATAAAATCATTTTTGAAACACATTTGAGCAGTGAGTGAGTGATACTCTGTACCTTACCCTTTGCCGGCTAAATCTATCATGAGATGAGCCTAACCGGACCCCGACATCCCAATCCCAGAGAGATCCCAGAGAACGAGAACATGGCTCGCTCTTTCCTGCTAACAATAAATCAAAAGGCAGAAAAATGTAAGGGGCAGGAAAAGCCCAGAGAGCAGCAGAGCATAATAAAAATGAAGGCAAGTGTCGTCCGAGACGTCCGTCGTTCCCTCATTCTGCTGCAAAACCCAAAAAGGAATTGGAAATGAGAAAGAGAATGGGAGAATGGTGGGCACTGGACAGAAGAAGAGGGCCCTCTCCCTGGCCCTGGGCATCTCGCATCTCGCATCTCTTTTGTTATTCCTGCTTCTCATTCTTTTTAACACTGCCTGTTGATGGGATTTCATTATTACTTTCGATTGTTGTGCCCCGACCCTTGGATGCTGTTGTGCGCCCATTGAGACCAGATTCCCTTCTTGGTCTTCTTCGTTTTTTTTTTTTTCGATTCATCGAAAATGCAGACAAACAAAAAGGTCTCTGGGTCCAAACAAAAATAAACACACAACGAGCGAAGAGCAAGAGCAGCAGCATCAGCAGCATCATCATCATCATCATCCTCATCAGTCCCATCCTCAATCCTCATCGACAGAGCATCGTCATCTTATGGGAGGGCTCCTCCTTTGGACCACTCTAATCGCATAAGCAGATAGAACACAGAAGAGAGAACCCAGAAAAAGAACCAGAATCAGAATCAGAATCAGGGCCCAAACCGGTGTCCAGGGCCACACACTGTTGGGTAAAAAGGTAGAAAAATAAATAAAGCGATAAATGGAAAATAAATTTCAACAAAAATTGCTTTTCAAGTGGCTCTCCTCAACAGAGCAGAAACAGATCTATCCTTAGTTTCTTCTCGTAGCTGGCATCTCCGTTGTCCGTTGCTACCGACTTGAAATACATAGGTAAATGGGAATAATGACCCGTACTTGGAATGACCCATGAAATCAGGGTCAAGACCATAGACAAATCATATGTCTGATCTGTTAATTAAGCAACTTGGAATACAGGTTGAATTTGCCCCATCTAAAACATGTCTAAAACCAATCTACTCCCCAATCTGCATACTCTACGTACGAAATGTGAAATACGAAATCATTTCTTCAGATCTTTCAATTTTCTTTGGTGGGGATTTCTCATGGCCAAAGCAATCGCGTATCGATTCTCTCGCACACCATTAATAATGATCCACTGATCCAGTTATTCTCCCCCTCTTACCCAGATGATCCCCTCTATCATTTTCATAATGAGGAAAACAGAAAATGCATCACAAAATTAGACATTGACACCTTTTTCTCATGCGGAAGATCCATTGAGGTTTTTTCCCCCACAGATTCCAAATTCCGATTCCGATTCCGATTCGTGTTTTTCTGCTTTTTGGAACCGTAAAAACGGCGCATAAAAATTATTTCACGCTACGGCTACACGGAATCGAGGGCCCCCAAAAAAAGAAAAACAAAAACAAAATTATGATTAATGTTGAAAACATAAATTGGATTTGATTTCTGTTTGTTTGCTGCCCTGCTGCTGCTGTCGCTGTCGCTGCTGCCTTCTCGGGGCCTCCGTTGTGTCGTTTTTTTCAGTTTCTTCGGTGTTTGGTGTTTTTTTTTGCGCTAGGTAGCCGATGCCGCCGCCTGTTCATTAGCACAGACTAATCATTGGAGCCACAAGAGAGTCAGAGTCTGTTGCTGTTGCTGCGGCTGCTGCCCCACGGCAGCGTGCGGCATTGGAAAAGTGGAGAGGGAGAGGCAGGGCTGCCCAAAGGTGGCAATCAACATGAATGAATGAATGAATGGTCCACGGAATGGGCTCTCGATCTGTGAATGAGCCGCAGATTCAGAGACAGAGAGTCTGAATGGAGGAGAGGCTGCAGAGCTCTCGAGTAGGGTTCGAGTTTCGTTTCGTTTTTGGTTTTTCTTTTTGTTTTTGTTGCTTTTGTTCGCCTTTCCTTCTTTCTTTCTTGGGCGGAAGTGTAATTGCATGCTGGGATTGGGATTGGGATTGGCCCGGATTCGGAGTGAAGACTGGGGCTGGTCCTCCCCGTCTTACCAAATCAATCTGAATGGCAGACGCGACGGTGGCGGTGGCGGTGGCGGTGGCGGCGCCTTTGCGCAGCCTCAAATTAGCCCCGAAAGTAGGTAAGCGAGAGAGGGAAAACGGAAGCGCATTACGACGTAATGTGATCGCGCAGACATGAATGGTGGTGCCACGCCCCTCCTCAGATCACAGTCACAGTCCTTGAAAAATCATAGATTCCATGATCAATTAAGCAGAAGGTAATGTATCTTTCAATTGGAATCTCTTTTTGTGTTAGTCAGTGTTAAAATATGAAGCTGCTCCTTGACTTTTTGCTGCACATATCCTCCTGTAGTCAGTCACGCTCTCTGTTCTTGGAAGGACTGCTTTACCTTCTGTCGAACACCCTTTCCCTGTGTGCGTCAAAGCACTGCCTTACCTACATTATAACATGCCCTTCGTATAAATCCAATGGTAGAGCTGCATGTCGGTAGCACGTAGAGATGTCCCCTCTCCCCGCCTTATCGCACCGAGGACATCAGTAACAAAAACAGAAGCGAAGGAGAAGTCGGAGGAGGAGCAGACAAAGAGGGTAAATGTTCCCCGCATACCGCACGTTCCTTATCAGCCAGACATCGGCGGGCAGAGTGACAACAACAAGCAGAGATGAAGGAGGAGTCATAAACAACGACGACAGCAATCAGAGCGCTTTTGCGTCTGCGCAAGAGACACACAGCCAGACAGACAGAGAGTGAGAGAGAGAGAGAGAGAGTGAGAGAAAAAGAATGACAGGACAGCAGTGGCGGGGCAGAGAGGCAGAGACAGTGAGCGAGACAGACAGGAAGTGAGCTATTTGCACTCCCAAATCCCAAAACAAGTCATAATTTTCGACAATGGGCCGCAACGCTCTGTTACGTGGAATTTTAGTTCGGTTCTGTTCTTCTCCGCTTCTTTTGTCTCTTTGATAAAGTGGCTCGCTCGTCTCCGTGTCAGTCTACGCCGCTCCGAAAGACATTTAATAAGCGACAATTTAGCGCTGAAGTTTGACATTGACACAGGTAGAGGAGGAGCCGCGACACAGCCACAGACACACGGAAAGACAGACGGAATGGCTTAGGTAGGACTCTGGACAAGTGTTCACAGAACTGTGAAGAAACCAGAGAGTGAGAGAGAGGGACAGAGGGAAGGGAAGGTGAAAATGGAAATGAAAATGGGAAATTTCATTGTGCGTGCGGATGTTCTGCTCGTATCTGAGAATCTGAGGATAGGTCAAGTCTTTGAAGGCAATTCGAAACGGTTCATTCCGGATCAGCAGTCTGAATGGGATTTCCGAAATAGAAATACCGATAATCTCGGAATATTGGTTCATAATGTACTCTAATCTTAGCTGGCAACTAGAGTAGAGAACAAGGACTCATCAGATTTCGTTGAGGGAAGTATTATATGAATTCTCAGGAAATTTCAATTGAATTATGATCTAGAGATCTGGCCGTAAAAAGTTCTTCGGTTAATCAATACTTCTTTGATCTCTCTATAAACACACACACACACACCTGTTTGAGGCAGTTTTTAATTAAAAGTCCACAGATGGGGGGCTCCGGTACGGTATGCGGTACCCACTGGTGCCTAGGGGACGCCTGGGGGCCAGATGATGTATTAATTTCCCACAAGCACTGTGAAAATATTGAATAATCGAAGAATCGAATGCCTTGATTTCCGACTAACTAACCAACTAAGCATTCAATTCTACTTATCGAATCGACATAGGAGACAGAGGAGAGAGATGTGGACCCAGGCCCAGCACGTAGCTGTCAGCGATGGAGAGATCGGTAGATGTGTTGTTATTGTTTTTGTTGGGCGGTGGGGGGGCCCGCCAGCTGTGAATGGGGCTCGGTTCAGAACATTTGTGAACTCAATTAAAATAGCAGACGATCGGTATGTCTGTCCCTCTGTCTATATGTCTGTCTGGCTCTGTGTCCCACTGTACCTCTAACTTCGCACACGAGGGTCGGGTCGAGCTCTCAGTCCCAATGCAAATTCTAAAACCGAGATTCCAATTCCGATTCGATCTGTAGAGATCCCCTCCCTCTCTCTTTTTGGACTGCTCTGCTGCTCTCTTTGTGGAGTCTTCGAGTCTTCCGTGGTAATTAAACCTGCGTGGAAACAGGAAAAAAAACGAAACGAAATGAGACCCCAACGAAACACACATACCAGAGACTGGCTTACAGCGTTGAGAGGGGTGGTGCGCACGGTGGGAGGGGGGCGACTCCAGTGAGCCAGAGAACTGCGAATGAATAGACAGACATTCCTCTGCTCGTGTACCATCGTATCCAACCATTCCACCATTCCACCGTGGGGCAATTAGAAAATGAGTTCGAACGAACGTTCCAAGCTCTCGCGCCGAATGGAGTGGTGAGTGGGAGCGGGGCAGAGCGGATTGAAGGGAAGAGTCGCGCCAAGTCATAGATCAACGTTCATGATAAGCAGCATTTGCCAGATCTAAAAAAAAACGAGAAGGGACGTGTGAGACGCTTCTTACGCGTCACAACTTTTATACCCGGCACTCAATCTGCACCTTAGCGGTGTTTTGTCAAATTTAAAATATTTTCTTCATCTGTCATCTACATCTACAACACTTCTCACACCAACACGCTCCTTTAGCTCGCCGCTCTTCCCTAGACCCACACACTGCAGACTCGCGCCAGAGGCAGCGGGACGGTAGAGACAGAGGCCGAGTGAAGCAGAAGAAGAGTGTGAATGAGAGAATGTGAAAAGAACAACAAAAGCTGAGGGACAGGGTGGGTTTAGCCACTGCAAATTAATTTCTTCATTCTGGCTATAATAATGATCCAATCGGATCCCAATTTGGAGATCTGAATGTTTTCTTTTATCTTCAAAATTGTTGATTTGGGAGGTTTTCGCCCTTTTGCGAGGGCGGAAGGGGGCGTGGCTCATTTTTTAAATACACGTGTAACAGTGTGAGCATACAGTCTGGATGCAAAATTTGGTGGTACTAGCTCTTATAGTCTCTGAGTACTAGGCGCTCATCAGGACGGACGGACAGACAGACATGGCTCAATCGACTCGGCTATTGATGCTGATCAAGAATATATTTACCTTATGGGTTCGGAAACGTTTCCTTCTGTGTGTTACAAACATTCACTTTGTGCACAAATACAATATACCCTATTTACTCTTCGAGTACCGGGTATAATAAAGAAAGAAACCCGCAAAGAAATTCGCACATTGGATACCCTATTGATATCCATTTTTGTAGTATCAATTTTCTTCTACAAAATTATTTGCTCCACTGCTAAATGACACTGCTCGTAAATGAATTTAAAAGCACAAAAATGGACTTACTCATTGTAAATCTCAAATACTCTTTGGAAGCGTATCCATAGCTCTGTGTGACTGTGGTCAGGCTAGGGAAAGAAAGGCGTAAATCTCCGTCTGTGGTGCTCTGTTTTCTTTGCTTTCGTTTGAGTTTTTGTTTTGTTTTTTGAAAGTTTTGCAGTGCTGCTGCTGCCTCCAAAGAAGTGATTAGCCGCAGAGCAACGAGGGAGAGATACGAATATGTTTGCAAATATCTTAAACGTAACTGTAGCTGGAACGGGACATACACATGCATTAGAGCCTGGGCTGAAACTTTTGCACCCGACTCGCATGCGAAACGGTAAATGCATCGGACCTTCATCCTCATCTGCGTTTCGATGGGTTCCCTTCCAAGGCTTCCCGGCTTCTATTTCTTCATGCTGGTTAATGTATATTGGTTCTCCCGCTCTTCGATCTCCTTTTGCTGCTCAATTGGCGGCTCAATTTGCTCACTCAAGCAAAACGCAGCTGATCGTATGGAAGGCGGTTTGGGGAGGCTCCATTAATTTGGCATCTGCCATGGGACACGGCAGACTATGTGCAATGAACCGTTGGATGAGCTTTAGTTTGGGTCCCGCAACCCCTTCGACTTCTTCTTCCATTACCTTACCGCAACCATTTTCCAGCCATCGCTGCTACGACAAAAACTGTATTGTGCTATCGCCGTGTTACCGCCGCTGTGTTGCACGTTCATTCATCGTCAGCCCTGAGTGTCGGAGGCGGGGCAGGGGAGGGCCAGCCGCTAGCGGTTCAGGCTTAAACGGATTTCATTCATAAATAGACGCCGCACAAAGTTCAACCGAAAGAAGAGACTTGTGGAATGAGGAGTACAAAAGAGACCGAACAGAGCAGAGAGCTGCGACGTCGCATTGGCTCTATTACGCCCACACGAGCAGAGGTAAAGGCAGCAACAGAGATGCAGGAGCAGCAGGCAGAGGAACAGATAGACATACATATGTATGTACAATGTACATAGGTAAAGGTATGCTCTGCAGCAAGAGCAGAGATGCAGCAACAAAGAAGAGAGCCAGAGAGCATCGCTACCTGCCGGCGACGAGATTGAGAATGCGACGGGCAACATTTTAACTGCTTTATTATGGAACAGTGATCGAGTGGGGTCGAAGGGGTGAGAGGGGTGAAGTGAAAGGCATCGCAGAAGAGTGGAGTGGAGCAGAGCAGCTTCGAAGCTGAAGCTGAAGTCAAAAAGTGTCTGCACCGCTGCATCCGCATTGCATCCGCATTTGCATGACCACATAAAGAGAGTGGGTGACGAAAAGAGAGAGGCAGACAGTCACGTTTGTCTTTCGGTTTGTCTTTTTTTTCGGCTTCTTCTTCGTTCCTGACCAAGGTGCATTTTCGACATGGTAAGTCACAGAAATTGCTGTGAAGTTTTTCATACTCTTGACCAACTCCTGCTTACTACTTGGGTCAAATAAAAACGTAACTCGTCGGCTTAGTTGAGCGTTGCCTGGAAAAGCAACACCCTATTTGGAATACACCTTGGGTTCACCTTGAAGCAGCGCATACCAAAGAGAAGCATGGTTTTCGTGGAGGGGAGGTGAACAGTATTCTCATTGATTGTGAGTTCCCCCTCTATATATCACTTTTCCAACATTTTGTTTGTGTGTGTGTGTGTTTCTCTGGAAATCCGAGAAATAGAATCCACTGCATTCCAAGGCAACGCTTACTGCGAGCCAGCCACCCGACATTCGCCCTCACAGATTAAATTATTTGGTGGCCCTTCGGCCATACCTGATCCACCGCCGCTGGTACCTCCACTCTGTCCCCTCTCTCTCTCGTCCACTTCCATCTGACGGCATCTGCTAATTGTTTCCGACTTTTGACTGAGTCTCCTCTCTCTCACAAATTCCAAGTCTCTCTTTTGGTCACTGTTCAAGGGCAAACATTGGAAGAGCAATTAAAATGTGGATTTCTGCTTGGATTACGAGCTTTAATTCCGATTCCTTGCGGAATGCATAAAGTTTTCAAGCTTTGGAATGTCAAATTTCGAACCAGTTTAAAGCGGAACCCCATCCTTCCCGCCCCTGAAGAATATTTGTTTGTACTTGAAATTTGTGTGTTGTATGTATGTGTTCTCTTTCTGACTTTTGTTACGTGATAAAACCTCTGTCCCTCCATCTGTCCCTGCCGTCCATTGATTCGGGTCCGCTGATAAGGGGTCCCTGCCCCACGGTATGGGATGTTTGTACATATTGGCGTCGGTGGGGGGGTGTTGTGGCACGTACGTCCGGGGCAAGTAAATAAATGAAGCAAATAAAAACAGAAATTAAATTCGGGTTTATTGCATTTCATGAGAAAGGCAAACTAAGGAGAACAAATAATAGAACACAGAGAGCCCAAGAATTGAGATGGAGGTGGAAGAACAGTAAACGATCCCGCGTTTCTAGTGGAATGAAATCTCGAGAATTCGACAATGTTTTTGGGGGGGGAATCATTCAATCATTCAATCATTCAATCAAACCAGCAATTTGGGGCAACCCATCATCCCCACGCATCACTGAGCACCCCTACTGTGCCTTCCCAACTTCTTGTTTCAATTAAATGCCAAAAAATAAATGCCAATTAATTAAAAGCCCATAACGGTTACGGCCCCTTCCCACCACTGCCACCGACTCTGCTCTTTCCACTACCGCTGTCTGCCGCTGCGTCCGCATCGCCGTCGCGACGAGTTGATCTAAATTACAAATTTGTCGTCCCAAAATAGATAATATGATCTAATAAAACCGAAAGAGCGCGCCGCACGACCATAAAAACCAAAAAGAAAGACGAGCTTCGTGCGAGACCGAAGCTTTGGGTACCCTCGGAAGAACAATATCATGAATACATGATAGATTTTCGAAAGGTATTTTTCATTACAATTGGAATACGATTGGAATGAAATTCTTTCATATTTTTAATGGGAACCATTCGCAATATCAACAGATATTCGATTCTGTTCCACTGCACAGAGAACGATATAAATATGTACAGGCGGCACGCCACTGTCGCCGCAGGTGAGTGCAAGAGAGAGGGTGACCAGGTGTGGGGGAGGGGCGTGCGAAAAGCACTTAAAAAAGCGGAAAACACAAATGGACCTCATATGAATGATAGAAGTGTAACCTCTTTGCAGTCTCTCTCTCACTCCCACTCGCACTTCTTCTCCTGCTGCCATACCATTCCCCGTACCTTTCCGTTCGTGTTTATTTCTGTCTGCCACGCCCCATTGCGCCAACGTGTTTGAATTTCTGCATCAATTGCACTTTTCATGGGAAAACCAGCAATGAGATGCCACTACGAGTGGCAGGAAATCTTCATTTTATTCCATTTTATACTTCATTCGAGTGGCGTGCACTGAGCACTCCACACTCCTCGCAACAGATTGATACTGCAACTTACTAGCGGACATTGTTGCATGTGTAATTGTTTATGTGTTTTGGCAGTGCTGCCCTCCCGCCCAAGAAGCGGTCGACGCGTGCTTAATTGCATAATTAATTTGTACATACAATATTTCATATTTTTCCAGGGGGTAATACGACTGTAGTTCATTGCCGTACACCCTAACCTAGAGTGTTCTGTAGATTAGGGATGAAGCGATCTCATACGATATTCGAGCACATTCCTCAACTACCAATTTAGCCACAGGCTAAACGGCTAAAGGGTATCCAAGCTTTCATACTATCTCTGATTTTTTTGGCACTCATCGCTGTCCACGGTCCGCCGCTCCTATTGAGTTGTTATCTATGTATCTCTCTCTCTGTCTCTCTGTCTCTTTATCTCTTTGTCTCTGATGCACTGATGACGAAACTGTCGCTCAGAATTCAGCAAAACGAGCTGGGATTACAGGCGCGCCAAAGCGTCGCTGTCTTCAGGGGAAGACGAAGGAGGAAGGGCATAAGAAAATACTCGAACCTTGCTGAATTTATGCATTCAAAGAGTGTTGCAGCGAGTGGTGTATGAGGGAGATTGGGAGAGTGGGAGAGACGAGTGAGTGGGAGAGTGGCCGAATGGAAGAGGGAGAGGCAACGTAATGCACAAAATGCACTCTGGTAATGAAAATGTAAGACGACACCGTTGTATGTTCTACAAATCCACGCCAGTTTTCCAAGCGAATTGAGTGGGCAGAGTGTTCGGTTCTTGCCTCCGGTTTCACACACGATCATACCCTGCCAGGAGGAGGTACATACATATGTACATAAGTTAGTGCTTGTATGCAGAACTCATCGATAATGATATCACAAAACGTTTCGACTAGAGTTTATAACGGCCAAAGTTCTCTCTCTCTCTCTCTCGCATTGTAAGAGCATCCATCATTCGTTTCTCTTTCTAAGCTCTTTCTCTTCTCTTGTACTGTGCCCCAACAGTGAACACCAACAGTGTGCACCCCAAAATAATACAAAGAAAACGTGTGTGTATGTGTGTCGGATATTAAATTGTATTCGTGATGTTCTTTTTTATTTCTTAAAATTTTACAATCATACGAATATATTTCTTGTTCTTTTGACACCAACGACTATTTATTCATAATTAAAATTAATGAACATATTAAGGCGGGTTTGTGGGGCGTGGACGGCCGATCGACGGAGGTGGAGCGAGGGAGGACGGGTGGGCCAGTCGGAGGCCAAGAGGCAGGTTTGACCATTGTCTGGAGGCCCGCAGGTAATCGAAGAACTTGGCTCGCGTTTTAAATTACCAAAAAAAAAACCCACAATAAAAGCGAATCCAACAACAGAAGAGAAGCGAAAATGGTGACGCAAATTGAGCAGTCAAACTAAAAAAAAAAACACACAAAGAGAGACAAATCAGATGAAAAGGTTTAAAGTGGGAAGGGAAAGAAGGATAGAAGCAGTGCAAAGCCACTCTGTAAAAGAAAATACAAGTTTATATAAATATTTACACGAAAAGCTTCACGGACTAGAAGAAATAGGAAGCGTTTTGGGAGGGATGTATTTTCATTTTATATAAAGTTCTAGAAAAGAGGGCTTCAGCTAAAGTTCGGGCAAGGAAAAAGTGATGGAGAGAGGAAGTAGAAAACGCTCAAGGAGAAGATATTTTAGAAAGCAAATCAAACTAAAATCTCGAGTTAAACCGGCGACGCATTTTGCCATGTCCTGGAAAGATCCACTCAAATAATTTGTTTCTGCTTCTTCTTTCTCCTTTTTTCTCCCTCTTTCTTTGATCAAAATTGAATGCAATAACCAAATGTGGGCCAATTGTGTGGATGCCACCCGGCAAGCGGCAAGCAGAAGCAGAGAAAGAGGCGGAGGCGGAGGCGTCGCCAACGCCAACGTCAATGTTTTGTGGCCGCATGCCAAAACAGCAACAAATGCAGCAACAAAATACGACCAAAATTAACATGTGTGGTAGGGGGGATTGGAGGGGAGTGCCACCGCCACAAGGTGTGTGCTGCATCGCTGCTGCTGTTCCGCGCTGCCTTTTGGGCGTTTTTTTTTGTCGTGCGAAAAAACGTTACAGAAAGAAAGAAAACAAAAAAAAGACAGATCCCCATTAGGGATTCGGAGCTTTTGATACCCTTCTAAGAAGAAATATATTTAAATAAAATACACTTGTCTTCCGTCACTGTACACTTAGCGAATCGGAATGTCGGATTGGATTGGATGGATTCTGCCGGAAAAGAATATATGCATGTATAAACCTGTCGACCATATTGATTCGGATAATGATGAGTCGCAAGGCTTTCGATCTTTAATAATACCTTCTGCAAAGAGTATACCTATGAAAAAACGAGCTCATAATTTTGGATACGTTTGCCCCACATGCACTCGTCGTTTGCATTGGTGGGAGTGGTGGGGAGGAGTATATGTGGGGAGAGGTGAGTGAGGCAGAGACGGTGTGTGGTACGGTGTGTCTGGGGCATTTTGCATTTCCTGTTTGCCGCCAAATTAGTGGATATTTCGGTTGATGGATCTCATATTAATTTTCACAATTTGTCCCCCAAGACACACTTGTGGGTCGGGAGAGGGGGTACAAGGGGCAAGGCCCACAAGAGGGGAAAATTCAACTCATTATTGAGAATGGGAAAAGCTAGTAGTGTGGGATGAGGTTAATCTCTTGACCATTAAGGCGCCCACATGATTACCAGCCCTGAAAGAAGTTAAGGAAAGGGCTTGAATGTTGGAAAAGTAATAGAGGACAAGACAGAGAGGAGATTAGAGTAAGAGAAAGAGAGAGAGAGAGGGACGCCCCAGCATCATAGAGAGGCCGAAGGTGACATGGAAATGGAAAAGCACCATCCGACCCCACCTCTCAAAAACATAAATAGTATCTTAATGATGGAGGAGGGCGGCCAGGCCCCAAGAAGCTGACGAATGTTTATGATAAATGGATGGCAAGGTGGAAAAACTGTACTTAAGAAGTGTGGAATGTGGTACAGTAGGAGGAGGAAGAGGAAGTGGTGGAGAACATTACGCAGAAAATTCAAAAGAAACGCAACACGAACTGAAATGCCAAAATCCGTAAGACAACACACAGAAATGTCCAGTGAGGGGGGAGGGGAACACATAGGTGGACAAAGAAGAATTTCAAATTATGGCAAACGCATAATAAAAGTAGTGAGAGGAAGGGAGGCAGATGGAGGGAGACCAACAAACAGACAGAACAAAACGAGAAGGGACGTATGAGACGCTTCTTACGCGGCACAACTTTTATACCCGGCACTCAGTACTACATCTGCACCTTAGCGGTGTTTTGTCAAATTTTAAATTTTTTCTTCAGCTGTCATCTGCATCTACAACACTACTCACGCCAACCGCTCCTTTAGCTCGCCAAATATAAGCTGCGGGACGGGGTGGGGTAAAAGAGGCAGAGGCAGTGGCAGAGGGACGGCAGGGGCAGAGACCGACTGAAGAAGAAGCAGATTGTGAATGAGAGAATGTGAAAAGAACAACAAAAGCTGGGGGACAGGGTGGGTTTAGCCACTGCAAATTAATTTCTTCATTCTGGCTATAATAATGATCCAATCCGATTCCAATATGGTGATCTGATAGAAATGGCCATTCCCTACGGAATGTTTTCTTGTATCTTCAAAATTGTTGATTTGGGAGGTTTTCGCCCTTTTGCGGGGGCGGAAAGGGGCGTGGCTCACTTTTTAAATACACGTGTAACAGTGTGAGCAACCAGAAGTCTGGATGCAAAATTGATTGATGCTGATCAAGAATATATATACCTTATGGGGTCGGAAACGTGTTCTTCTGTGTGTTACATACTTTGTGCACAAATACAATATACCCTATTTACTTCTCGAGTACCGGGTATAAAAAGGGACATGGGAGACAGAGTCGGAGAGGCAGACGATAACATGGACAAAATTTAATGCAATGAAAAACAAATAAATTGCGATGAAAAAAGGCAACAAAACCAAACAAAGACAATGACAAAGACAAAGACACAGCGGATAGCAATCGCCAAACATGGTGGGCACCCTCCTCTCTCTGTCACTGTCCAAAGCAGAGAGTCTCGAAGCCGCAGATACCCTAGAAACTAACATGGTCAATGCCTGCGAAGGGATATATTCTACGCAGTGCAGATAAAAGTTTCTTATGGCGTCTCGATGGATATGAGTGGATATTTTTTCCATGGATCGGCTCTGTGAATAATTTTGCATGCGAAAAACATCTTGAAAATTCAGTGAAAACGTGTAGGGTAATGCTCTCCTTTCCCTCTGCCACAGGGTATTGCAAGACCAAGTATTTGAAAAATGTATAAAAGGCATGCAAATGAAAGCCCATCGAAAATGGATAACGGGCATGGCTGAAGGAGGGGATGGCGCGAAAGTGGATAATGGATACTACGCCAGTGCAGCAGAAGTTGCCAAAGGAATGCAAGAGAGCGGGACAGAGCAGACACAGAGAGAACACTGAGGGATGAGAGCGCAAATTGAACGATATTCAAAACTGGACTCGGCTTCAAGCCTCGGTCTCGGCCTCGACTTCCCTCCTTCCTCTTTCTCTCTCGTACTCCTTTATTTGAATCGGGCGACGCATAAATTTTGGACCATGCTTCTTCTCCGCCTTACCACCCTGTTCGTGGCTCGCCCCTCATTTATTTATTTCTTTGCTTTTGATATACGGTACGAGGTATCCCGTAGAGAGGACAAGAAGCAGGGTACATGTGCGACGTGAAGAGACATGTGACAGGACAAAGGAATGGATAAGGATTCTGATCTTGGCAACTACAATTATAGTGTGAAGATCATATAAAAAACCCGAATAGAGATTCGACTTTTACAATATGTTTTTGCCTGCTTAGTTTCTTTTATATTCAAAGACCCTCGTATTACATAGCAGCGTATCTCATAGTCGATGCTCATTGGAAGTTTTTCTTTTTTGTTGCATTTTGCATTTGGTTCGAATTGCGCGTGGCTGCTGTCGATGTGGAGGCAGCAGATGCAGATGTGGCAGTGGCTCTGTGGCTTTCACCCGTGGAATGCGAGCAGCAGGAAAATTAGCTCAGTTGTCGTTTGCTGCAGGGCTGCTGCTGCTGCTGCTGCTGCTGCTAATAATAATACGAGTAACAGCAGCACCAGCAGCAGCAGAAGTTGCATGCCACAAGCATTAATTATGACAAAAGTAAGAGGCGGCATTGGTAGCATCAGCATCAGCACGTTGCCCGTTGCCCGTTGCACAGCTGTGAGAAAAGAAGCGACTTGAGAACGAACGCCTCTCCCGGGCATCGGGGAGGCCCCACACACCCACACCCACACCCACACATAAACGCCGCGGCTAGAAAAAGCTTTGCTGTCACTTTATGTTGCCACCGGGCGAGTGTGCCTGCCCCTGCCACTTCCACTGCTGTTGTGCCCCTGCTATTGCTATTTCTAATTTGCTGACCGACAAAACGGCGACATACAAAAAACAAAAACCAAACAGACACAAGACACAAGACACACAGAGAGACTACCGAGTGAGTCATCCTTAAATAGCGGATTTGGTCACCAACTGGCTGCCTGCCACAACGCCATATCCAAGATCGTACCTGATTTTGAGTGTGTGTTACATGTGGCTCGATTAACCAGTGTCCAGCCATTCAGCCTATTCAGCACCGAATACGATATGCGATAGGCAGCGACACATTCCGGGAATATATTTTTATGCTGCCACAGCATTGGGAGGATCTCTGTTAGATCTTTGAGGGTTTTGATCACCCACGTTGCACTTCAACTCTATTTTTTGCTAACTTTTGCTTTAATTTCTTGGAATTCTGGCTGAAAGTTGTACCATCTCTTACTATCTTTAGATAGTTTTTATCAAAGCTTGAAGAAAGATCGCTCGCTTTCTTCCAGTGTGGCTTAGCAGTTTGGCTGGCACTCTCTAAGGTCATGAAATATATGGAATATATTTTTATTGTAAATCCCTCGTTCCTTAATGATCATTATGGCGCCTGTCACTGCCATAATATTCGACAATAGATCTCAAAAATCATTCGACCTCCCATGAAAATGTTCTTTTATTTCGTTTTGCTTAGCTTTTTCGTTCTTTTTTTCTCACTTTGGCTTTTGTGGGGCAAAATTGGAAAATATTTATGAAAAATGACAACTGTCACTCACACAAACAAGCGTACACATGGATGGAACGGACTTTTCCTTGTATCTGAGATGGGGTGGCGCTCGTTTTATTTTTATTGTGTTTTTTTTTGTTTTGTTTTTTTGGGGCCCTGTTCGACTTGGCGACATTTCAAAAATTCTTGGAAAAATTATGACCCAACAACTGCAAGGCGTTTTCCGGGGCGTTTCCTAACGGGAAGAAGGTGTCTGTGTTTGGGTGGGATAAGTGGAAAAAGTGGGGAAAAGCTTCACAGAAAAGTGGGTGAGAACCAAATAAAGACTCGAAAGCATTGTTGCAAATGTGAAGCAGTAGCAGTAAAAGGTTCCTTTGGCTTCGATCTTTTGTGTTTAACTTCCTCTTGATTTCTCTATTTATTTTCTTGTTTCCTGTTTCGTTTCCTCGCTCAGTTTAATATTATCTTTATATTGCGTATCCGCATATTTATGGCATTATCTGTTGTCTGTTCCGGATCTGTTCCGCCTTAGTTTTTATGTCTTTTTAAATGGACAGCAAAACACGAAAGGGGAGTTCTCGGCCCTCAGATTTAGCCCACAAGTATTACCGTGGTATATGGGTATTAGGGGTATCGTGGTCAAAGAATTATGATTGATTCCGCACAAATCCTATAATTCCCATAATTAGCTTACGAACTTATAATCTCTTGAGACATTTTTATGGTGTTTTATTTGAAATGTGGGTTTTATCGTAAAGTAAACAGCGAAATGAATATTTTTTGTTAGATAAACAAAAATCATTGCGTTGGAACTTTATTATACACATAATAAACGTTTAAACTAAACTTTATTATTCCTTAATATATTTTTCACTTTCTTCCACACCTTCTGCCGGAGAACGGGGAGTATTCTTTGTACATTTTTCCCACACACTTTCCTGAGTAACCCTACCCTTTTGCTCTCTTCTCTGCCTCTTTCTCTCTCGTACATACATATACATATCTCTCTTTTTTTTGTATTATATTTTGACTTTTATTTTTAGCCCTCGATATTTATTTTGCGCCTGTCGTCTGGAGCTTTTTTTTGGTGCCACTTTAGGTCTCAATTATTTTGAAATTCATTAAAAGTGTCATCTATTTTCAATAACTTAGGGGGCATGCCACTAGATATTCCTTTTGATTTCTGACTATTTCTTTGTCTCTTTTTTCTTTCAGTGAAATGCATTTTTAAAGGGGAATCACGAGACAGGCGCAGAGACCTTCCCAGCAGAGAGCGCGAAAGGGATAGTGTGAAGGGGCAACAAAATAAAGAGTGACAAGGAGAGCTGCAGCAGCAGCAGCAGCAACAGACAAAAGGTAAGTAAACTGTTAATCGTTAATCCTGGTATCCAGAACCCCAGCGAGGCGCCCACGCAACAGAGGTCCACCTCCTTCTCCCTCCTCCTTCCATGAGAATGGCAGTGGGGGCGTGGGCGTGTGGATCCATGAATCCCATGGTCTTGGAGTAGTTGGACTCAGGATTCCCGCACCCATAAACATAACCATAAGCCATCTACTCCGCACACAATCCACAAGCTCCATACAAACAAATCGTTTTTTGGGGCCCACGCACTCTCCAGATCCGAGACGCCGACGACGACGACGACTCCTATACGATATCCATTCCATTCCCTTTTCCAGAACAGAACTGAACAGAACGAACCCCAGAACAGACACAAGACAGCAACAGAAAAGAGAAACAGGTGGGGCAGCATCATCATCATCATCATCATCATCATCATCATGATCATTGTTTCAGTTTTCAGAGGAGTCTTCAGAGTCTCCAGAAAATCCTGCTGGCTCTTCGTGGAATGCAGATTTCGAACTCGTTTACATGCGAGTCGTTTCATCCACCTTTGTCCACCTCATCTCTCTGTGTGCCACATCGCCCTGGCGCCTTTCCAAGCCCCTCCCCACCCAACTATTCCAAGAAGAAGGAGAAGGAGCAGGAGGGGAGACCCCTTAGATGCGGACCTGATTTTGGCCCCCCTTAGCCCGTACTTGGAGAACGATCGCTTTCTGAAGGTATCCCTATGTGTCTCCGAATGAATGTTGTTCAGGTGCAAAAGATGTTTCCGAATTGTTGAGTATCTCTCCGACTGAATGCTAAAAGTCTAAAAATGTTTCCGAATGATTTGCAAGTGTTCCCGATTGGAGAGCCAAGTGTAAAATATGTTTCGGAGTGGATGTCCCAGTGCTAAAGACGACTCCGAAAGAATTTCCAAGTGTAAAATATGTTTCGGAGTGGATGTCCCCAGTGCTAAAGACGACTCCGAATGGATGTTCAACCATAAGATATGGATTCGATTAGGAATTTCTGGATTTAAGTCCCCATATGGAGCCCATGGTGGTAGCCTTCCAGCGCTCCTGCTTCTCCCGCTCTCTCTCTTTTTTTGTCTGTCTCTCTGTCTATCTATTTCTGTGTGCTAGGTGTGTGTGTGTGTGTGCTCGAGTGCTTTGGCATCTTGTTTTGGGCTCTGGTTCCGGTCGCGGGGCTCAGAAGAAGATTTCAGCTGCTGCCTCTGATGCTGCGGCAAAACAGGTTCCATTCCCAAAGAATTTTCGCCATCTTCGTGTGTGTGTCTGTACAGTGAAGACCAAGAAGAACAGACAGCAGGAGGAATCGTTTCCGATTGCAATCCAAAATAAAAGACCAACTTCATTCCATCCTTGCCTAGTTTTCCATTCAGAAATTACGCTTAGAGACAAAAACCTTTTGCACGTTCCTCTCTTTTATTTGGTTCGCTGTAGTTATCTTTCACTATCCCCCAACGTTGTGTTGATTGGGGAGGATGGGTGGTTGAGGGGTCTATACATAGTTCGTGATTTTTCTATTGCTCCTTTTCTGCCAGCAAACTATTGCTGCTGCTGCTGCTGCTGAATCTTTAATGATCATAATAATGATGGAGGATGAGGCATAGGAATGGGTACGATGATAATGATGAACCTTCATTCTTTCTTCTGTTCCCCAGGTTTTATTGAACTCTCTTCTGCTGTGTGCTCTCAGTTCTCAGTTCTCAGTTCTCTCAGTTCTTGGCTCTCGTCTCGCGATTCTGTGTGTAAGTACAACTTGTAGCAGGTTTTACGTGTTTTACAAGCTGTTAACTGCCGCTGCTAATGGCCAAAAAGCAGTCGCCCAGTCGAAAGAGGAAGTAGAAGTAAATCCCTGAGAAAGATGAACCAACAACAGAGAACACACCACACACTTCCCTCCCCACATATAGAGATGGTCGTTGGTAGATGTTGGATGTGGTATTCCAACCACTATCTAGGCGCTGTCGTTACGCCTCGCATTTATTTAATTAACTTCACACAGAAAGAGGCTTCGCTGTCCCTTCATTCAAATTCAATTGTGGCGCCGCACCGCCTCCCATTTCAGTCTTTTCGGCATCGTCTTTCGGCTCTACGCTCTCTTCTAATTCTTTTTATGCTAATTCCCAACAACAACAAAATATACGAATGAACAAACAAAATACTCACACACACACAGTGGGACACACAAAACTTTTTCTCGATGTATTTATTTGCCATCAAATGAATGTTTTTTTGTTGTATATTTCTTAGTTTGATTAATAACTCGGTTTGGTCACACATTTCGTATGTCTAAGCCATGCCATGAATGATCCACGAATAACATGAATACGTCGCCAAATGAGTGAACAACAACAACAACAAACAACAACAAAAATAAAAGGGGGAGTGAACAAATGTGTGTGTTCATGCCTCTGTTTTTAATCGAATTAACTTTGTAAAGCAACAAACAAACAACCAATTAATGTGCTGTTGCTGCAACACAATAGAGCTGGACAGAGGCATGAGGCATGTGGCATGAGGCATAAAGCCAAGATCATATTCCATATTTGGCCAAAACGGTGAATAAATGTTGCAGCATCTGCTTGCTGCTTGCTGCTTGCTGCCTGCTGGCAACATGTTGCCACAGTACAGTGGAAAAAACACGAATCGAGACCAGCCTGAAATATGTTCGAGAAAGTAGTTCAGTTAACCGATTTTTTCGTTGCATATCAATTGGAAATATTACAGAAGGAGTAACAGTCGAACAGCAACATTTCTTTTGTCATCCAATAAGAGTTTACCATTGCACATTCTTTGTGCCACATACCACAGATAGTGCCACAGTTTTGGCAACTGTTTTGCCTGCCTGCTGTGACGTCAGCTCTTTGAATTCTGACAGCGCCATTACCATTCGCTCCTCCCAATGACTTAAATGCAAATACCGACCTAGGGGCGCTGCTGCATGTTCCTCCATAAACATTTATGCTTTAGGCACTCATAACCACAAACCATTCAAACCATCATCTATGAACGACTTCAAGCCATACAACTCATAGAATCAATCAAGGGGTATTACATTTGCGATACTTTGCCATTTTCTGTTGATTTTTCTTTGATGAAGGAGTACCTTAAGCCCCTCGACTGTCCCTCCAATGGCTTATGCTGCTGCTGCTGTTGTTGGGCCCAGGAATGCGCATTAATTTTGCAACACACGCAACAGCAACAGCAACAGCAACAGCAACAGCAACGGGGCAGGGCAACAACAAGAGCAACATGGTTGGTGCATGGGGCAGAAACCTGCGTCAATTTCGCGCTTTACTTTTGTTGTCAGATGTTTTAAATCAGCGCGTCCCCGGTCCGTCCGTCCAATATGTCTCTCGAGCGGGTTTTGAGCTCTGGGGTCTTGGGTCTGGCAGCTCGGGGATCGGTCTGGGGGTCTGGGGGTCTGGGCTGGGCGCTGTGTAGGCAGTCCGGTTTGCTCCTTGCGTTAACAAGTGGAGCCGCAGCCAGAACCACAGCCACAGCCACAGCCACAACTGAGGCACCAACCAGCCAACCAACCAACCAACCAATGTCTGTGTTGTCTGTGGCAACATCGAACGCGGCGGCAGCTGCACGCGCCTCGCGGACCCCAATAATGACTATCAAATGGGAGCCGCGTTGCGCGATTTATGTGCGTCAAGAGGCTGTTGGAGTATGGAGGACAGGACTGCGTGGAGCAGGCTCTGTCTGCCACAAGGGGGGTTGGGTGGGGTGCAGATGTGGTAAGGGGCAGGAATGAAGAGGATACTCTCGTACCTAACGACTGGGGCGGCCGTTTTCTTGGAATTCCGCGCGCGCTTTTGTGTTGTGGCATCGTTTAAATTTCAAATCGAGACCCAAACTGTCGCTCGGCTCCAACTTGTTCTTGCAACCTGGAACCTGGATCCCTGAATGCACTCCTCCTGGCTCTGCTCTGCTCTGCTGTGTGGCAGGGGCAGTGGCAGTGGCAGTGGAAGGGGCAGGAGCTGAGGCAGCAGCTCATAATAATGACACGCCATTAACAATCTGCTGGTGGGGACGTCGACGGCGACGGCGACGAGTCCTTGGCAGTCCAGTTTAAATGGCACATTGCTGGGGCAACCGACTGCTTCCGTTGCCACGCCCCACTGTCCAGTCACCAGTCACCAGTCACCGGCTGCTGCTGTTGCAGGTACAGTAGGGCCCAAGATATGCCATATGTCTGAGGGTTTTTTTAAGGGCTCTGCTCTGGCCCATGGCACTGGCCATGGCATTCCACGCGTCTGTCAAATATTTGCACAGATGCGAGAGAGTCAGTTGGTAATGGAGTCATCCATCAGCTATATGCACGGGCAGGGGCAAGGGAAGATTCGATGCAGATTCCTATTATCAGAGGAAGGTTTTTTAAGAAACGAATCACACAATTCAGACATGCATCAAAATCGTTTGCTGCTAAGCTGCGCTGTAAGAGAGAATCTAAAATTGAAGCTCCCATTCTGTGCTGTGCCCCATTCAATTCAGTTCGTTCCTTTTATATAATTTCAGAGTCGTGGAAGGCAGAGCCATGGCTCGTCTGGTAACCCTCAGCCTGGCCCTGAGCCTCATCCTCAGCCTGGCTCTTAGTAGCAGCACCTCCTCCTCATCGTCACCCACAACGCTGGGTGTGTATATCGAACGGGCACCCGAATCGGCGGTGGCACCCAAGGGCGATGAGGTGGTGTTCGAGTGTGAGATGAACCTGAAGCCGGATCGCCTAGAGTGGCGCTTCCGGGAGAATGGCTCCGTGGCCTACCGCTATCTGCGGCCCAGCGGCGGCTACAATGTGACGAACAGCAACGAGGAGCGCACCTGGAAGCTGAGGATCTACGTGAGTCCCCAGACAGTGGGCGACTACCAGTGTGTCGCCTGGTACGGCCCAGGGGCGCTGGCCTCCACGCCCGCTCGGCTCACCCTAGTCTCCATATCGATCGACAACCCCAATGGCTACAGCCGCGCCCATGCGGTACGCTGGAGCGTGGCGCCGCGCAATTGTGTTCTCATTCGATGCGGCACTGTTACCTCCAGTCCGCCGGCCATCTGGAGCTTCTACCGGAACGGGCAGAAGCTGCCACAGACGGAGATGCTGATTTCGGGCGCTGGCGGGGCCCTGGTCCTGAGCTCCGTGGGTGCCAAGGATGCGGGCAACTACACGTGCGCGGCCACCAATGCCATCACGGGTGTGGAGGTGCGCCTGCCGCAGGTCATTGACCTTCGGGTGGACTACACAGACCGCACGCAGCCCTACTTCCTGCAGCAGCCGGCGAGCCAATTGCAGGCGCGTCCCGGCGAGACCATCGTCCTGGAGTGCCCCGGCGTGGGCTCTCCCCGGCCAGAGGCCGTCTGGAGCAGTCCCAATCTGCCGAGCATCAACCACAATCGCAGTCGAGTGCTCGCCTACGGTCTGCAGATCACCGACGTGCGGCCAGAGGATCAGGGCTCCTATGTGTGCCGCCTGGACAACGGCATAGCGCCTGTGCGCGTGCACATGATCAAGCTGCAGGTGCTGGAGCGTCCCAGCATACTGCGCGGCCCAGCGGCCACGCTTACCACCGAGGGCGATTCCCTGACTCTCGAGTGCTCGGCCACGGGCAATCCCCAGCCGGAGATCTACTGGCTGCTCAACGGCGAGGATGCGAGCAGCGACAACGAGACGCTGGCCGAGAACCGCAGCCTGCTCATCCATCACGTGCAGAAGCGGCATGCCGGGGTGGTGCAGTGCTTTGCCAGGAATACCCTGGGAGAGGTAAGCAGCAGAGCGAGCAGCCACACTCCCTCCAAGACACTCTCTAATCCCCATGCTCTCCCTCCTCCACCACACAGATCAGCGAGGGGAATATGCTGCGTGTGACTCCGCTGCAGATCAGCGGCGAGGATTACCAGACACTGGGCAATGTGCCGATGCGTTCTTCGCACGATTCGTCCAATGGCGGATCTTCATCTGGTTCGGGCTCAGGCTCTGGCTCCTCATCGTCCTCTGGTGGTGGATCCCGCAACAAGGGCAAGCGAAAGTACAATCGTTTGGGTAAGTAAATGATTGATTGATTGGATTTGTTGCATCGTGGATTGCGAATGGCCACGCCCATTCTGTATTTTTCATGTGTGCGATAGATCATTGCGCTGTACATTCAAGTGATGGCTGCTTAATCGATAATTATCGATAGTTGGCTGGCCAGACGGTCGATTGTCGCTGGCCAGCCCCCTTCCCAACCCCCTTTCAAAAATTCCTCTTAACTACTAGCGGGACATTTAGACGAACAAATAGTAAAAACTTACAGACTAGAAACCCCCGATAAAACGATCCATATACTCCTCATCGTACTCCTCGTCCTCGTCCTCATCCTCGTGCTCGTGCTCATGCGGGTAATCCTCCTCATCCTCATCGTCCATGCTCTGTTCTTCGCGCTCTTCCTCTGTAGCTGCTACTCCCACGTTGGCATCCCCCAGAAGATCATCTCATGAGCTGCTGGTCTTGCGCAGCTGCTCCTCCTCCTTCTGCAGAATGCGTATCTTCATCTTGAGCTCCTCGACGCGCAGCCGGTGCACTTCCCGCATATACTTGAGCTCATCCTGGGCCTTGTTCAGCTCGATGCGCTTCTTTTCGGTGGTCAATTGCTGCTCCTTGCACCGCAGCTCAGCCTCCCGCACCTTGAAGAAGTTCATTCGCTCCTCGTAGCCATCCCCAGCCGTCGATCCACCAGTCCCGACGCCGCAACTCGATCCATTGCGGCCGGGACTGCCTGCATTGGGTATCGTGGCGGTTGCCACAGGCACTGCCGTGGCCGCCGTCACCGTGGGCATGGCGCTGAATGTAAAGGTGGGCGTACCGCCAGTCAGCTGCATCTTCACAGCCGCCTGCTGCTGCTGCTGTTGCTGCTGTTGTTGCGCCTGCTGTTGCTGCTGCTGCTGAACGACAACGGCTGCCGCCTGCTGCTGCTGCTGGTGATGCACTGCAACCGCCAAATGCTGCTGCTGGGCGGCCGCCATCTGCTGGGCCTGTGCCAACTGCTGGGCCTGTGCCTGGGCCTGGGCCTGCGCCTGAGCCTGTTGCTGCTGCTGGGCCTGGTACTGGGCGAGCGTGATCTGCTGGGGCTTGATCTCGCTGATGATCTGCTGGTTGTAGCCACCAGCCGTGATGGTGGCCATGGTATGCTGTTGCGCCTGCGTGGGTATCGTATGGATCTGTGTGGCTGCAAAACAGAGAGCAGAAGGGAGCATCTATAGTATATGTTAGGAGCATGCCGATCGGCAGTCTGTGGTTCTACCTGTCGCTTCTGAGGGATGCTTGATCTGCAGTATAATCTCCTCGCGCGGTCGCGCCGTCTTAAAGTGCAGCAAATCGTTGAGGGTGAGCTTCTCCGCACTGATCTGATCCACATTGATCTGGTGGGTGTTGAGCATATTGGCATTGACGGCAGCCACCGCCGCCGCTGCGACACTTTGCATCTTTTGCATTTCGACGGCTGCCGTCTGTTGCTGCTGTGCCTGTGCTTGGGCCTGAGCCTCCGCCTCGGCCTGTGCGTGCGCTTGCTGCTGCTGCTGCTGCACCTCTATGGGATCCTCCTCGATGTCATCGCTGACATCGTTGGCGTCCATTTCGATTTCATCGAATGTGTCGCCCTGCGCATTGGGCTCCGATTCATCGGGGCTGATGACGAAATCGGGTTCCACCTTGACCGCGACAGTGCGCTGTTGTTTGGCCACTCGGCCGCTGCCAGAGCCACCTCCACCGCCGCCGCCGCCACCTCCACTATAAGCGGAGGAGCTCTCGCGATACGGATACTGTTTGCGGAGCCTAAAAGAGAAAGAGCGATCGATTCGGATTAGTCTTAGAGAAGAATTTACTTCACCCAAGGGAGAGGGTGACCCACCTCGAGTTGAGCCAGAATTTCTGGATCTGCTTGATGTTTCGCATGGCACTGACATGCGGATGAGAATTGAAGTCGCGTACGATCTTGTCCCAGGTCTCGCGGACGGAGTACTTGTTGCGTTGTTTCTTTCTGTGCTTGATGTCGATGACATCCTCATGGAGGTGGAAGAGCGAGTAGAGGACCTCCTTCTCCTCGGGTGTGAAGCGCGGCGTGAGGGGTAGATGTGTTTTATTCGAGCCACCGTTTCCGCCCGATGCGTTGGTGCTGCCGCCATTGTCACCGGCAGAGCTGCCGCCGCCGTTCGCTGAACCCCCACCCCCTCCTGCGGCACCGTCCACCGCTGCAGACATTCCACTTCTTCTTCCCGCCGTTTGTTTTGAGTGGGTTGGCGTCCGACGTCTCGATTTCGGTTTCGGTCTCCGATTCAGACTCGGACTCGGACTCGGTTTCCGAGTTCGACTCTCGCTCGAAAATCAATTGCACTCGTTTTCCTTATACACACGAAAAATGCTCACACGCACACACACACACACACAGGTGGCAGCGCTGTGTGGCTGCTGAGTGTCTATTTGTGAGTCGTTTTTTCACTCGTCTTTCGACCGTCTTTGCACTGTTTCGATGTTGCTATTGCACTTAATATATCTACACTTCATCGTACGATGTACGCTAATTAGCTAAAGACAAATCACATTACAGATTGGGGCGGCGCGCATCGCTTCAATTTATTGCATGCGAATTTTTCCCCCGAATTTCCGCGCAATTGTTGTCGAACGGACTTGCAGACGATTTTATCCAGTGTGACCGCTGACTTATCGATAAAATATACCGCATGACCCTCGAAAATATACCGAAAGATACCTTCTTAATTTCAAAATATACCGTATATATACCGAATCTTATATTATTTTGCTCGAATTTCATATTCTATGTAATTTAAACAGCTAATTAGAAACCTCAAAACTTAAGTAAGAATGAAATGTAAGGAGTCGGATTGAAATGTTACGCCATTTTAAGAATTCTGGCTTTTCACCCGGTAGTATGGCCCTTTGAATACCTTGTTTCATTAATAAATGCTGAAATTCCGTTTCCAAGATGCTCTTAAACACGAACGATGAGACTTTCTAAAGATTACCTGTTTTATAATTTAAAAGTTTTTGATACATTCTCGGTATAAACATTTCTAACGGACAAACAGCAGCAATTTTAACTCAATTCAGAGTCATTCAAAATCATCGAACATGGTAGATGTTCGACTATATCGATTACTGTCGTGTCCGGCAACCCTAAATGGGCACAAAAAGTGTGACCGTTACTTTTAAAGAGTGTTTCTTCTTCAAATGAAATGAAAATAATAATAAATATGGATATCCATTGCAGACATGGTGCCACCGTCACGACCCAACGTGACCCGTTTGGCCGACGATGCCGTCATGCTGCGCTGGAACGTGCCGCGCAACGACGGCCTCGCCATCAACTTCTTCAAGGTGCAGTATCGTATGCTCGGCGACAGCTTCCGCAAGATTCCACGCGAGAATTGGCAGACCACGAACGAGAACATCCCCTACGGCTACTGGAAGCCAATGCGCGGACGCGACCGCCACGACCGCGAACGAGAACGGGACCGGGACCAACAGCAGCATGAAGCAGCTGTCGGACCCAAGAACTTCACGTCGTCGGTGACGGGACTGCGACCGGATCGGTATTACCGATTCCGCATCGTGGCCGTATACTCGAACAACGACAACAAGGAGGGCAACACCTCGCTCAAGTTCTTTCTAGAGCGAGGCGTGGCCAAATCGAATCTGCCGGTTCCCGATCTGGGCGACGTGGAGCCCTACTCGGAGTCTGCAGTTTTGCTGCACTGGACCCTGGCGGCTGCAGCTGCCAGTGCCACTGCAACAGCCGCAGGCTCCCCAGCCGACGGCAGCATCGATGGCTACTATGCCTACTACAGGCCCACTGACTCGGCGGGCGAGTACTTGAAGGCGACTGTAGATGGCGGCCATACGCGCCGTTTCAAGATCGATATGCTCCGTCCGGGCACCGCCTACGAGTTCAAGCTGCAGACATTCAATGCCCATGCGGCCTCGGAGTTCAGTGCCATTCGTCAGGCGCGGACCAAGAGTGAGTATTGCGCTCGCCACTCCCTTTTTTGGTCAGTCCTTTTCATTGATTTCTCTTCTCTTGCAGAGCTAAATGAACCGACAGCCTCGCCCACAACGCCCCTGATGGTGCCCGCTAACCAGGGCAAGCCGTCGCAGAGCTCCCTTTACCCGGTGATTGCCGGTGCCGCCGGCGGCGGACTGTTACTGCTGATTGCCACTGTTGTTGCCTGCCTGTGCCTGCGTCGTCGCAAGAGTTCCCAGCCAGAGGGTGAGTCCCGCCGTTTAATCAAGCGATTTTGTCAGTATTTAATCTGATTTCGCCCGCAGATGAGAACAAGCCGCAATTGGATCATATACAAGCGGATTTTGTTACCTCCGCCGTGCTGGGGGTGGGCGGACACCACAAGAGTGGCGGGGATGTGCGACGCCTCAATGGCGTTATTCCACGCATGAATATCACACCAAATCCGCTGGCGCAGGACGCTGCCTCCGACAAGGTGAGTATCTCCAAGGAGAGTCTCCATTCTACCCTTTCATTTGGCTTCACATCTGAAATCTGTTCGGAAAAAACAAAACACGCAAAACTTTTCGATGGTTGGTTGGTCAAAATTACAAAAGAAAACAACGACAAAAAAACACACAAAATTTTGGATTTGGAAGCGTGCCTGACTCGTGCCTAGTCTATTCCTGTCTCTGTCTGACTCGCTTGTGCCACTGTGCTCTCTGTCTCTTTCCTGCTCTCTCTCTCTCTCTCTCTTTTGGCTGCTTCTGGGCTGTCTGTATTCTGTCTGTCATCTGTGTTCTGTGTGTTCCCCCATCGCCAAACTCTGCGTCCAATGTTCTAGAACCGCAACGTCATGGAGCTGCGCTTCATGCCGCCTCTGGCCAATGGCCATGGCAATGGCAATGGGATCCACTGCAACGGCCCTGAGGAGGTGGGCGAAGAAGAGGATGCCCTCCAAGCAGTGGCCTCATCCTCCTGCGAGACATTGGAGGCTTGCGATGGCATCAGCCAGCAGCAGCAACAACAACAGCAGCAGCAGCAGCAGCAAGAACCATCGATGGACGCTCCCAGCAAGCCGCTGCCGCCGCTGCCCAAGAAATCCACATCCGTCGGCACTGGCACCACAGCCACTGCAAGTGCAGGTGCTGGTGCTGGTTCTGGTTCAAGCTCTGGCAAGCCAGTAAACGTAAATACCAACCCAACCATGTTGAGATTGTTTTTTTGTCCATGATGTCATCCATTCGCCCAGCATTCGCTCAGCAAAAGCAGCACCCGGATCCCCTAGTCGAACCCCTACTTATCCATTGATTCTCTCTTCTATTATCCCATTTAGGGCAACGCTGGCGTTGTGGCAGCCATGCACCAGAGCGGGCTGCACCATGCCCAGCCGTATCATCCGCCCGGCACGCCCACTATGCTGCACAAACGCCTCGACTATCACCAGCAGCAGCAGCAGCAACAGCCGCCGCCAGTGCCGCCACACGCTTCCTACTACCAACAGCAACAGCAGGCGCCCATTCATCATCCTGGAGTCTGCGGTCCCTCGCCCATGCTGGAGCGCAGTGTGCGTGGACTTCAGCAGCAGCAGCAGCAGCACCAACAGTCGTCGTATAGAGGTGGATTCCCAGAGGATGGGACTCCCACACCCTCGCGTATACCCTCGCTGCGGCGACAAAGACGCGCCTCGGGCAGCCAGCACAACAGCCACAGCAATCTCAATCTGAACCACCATCAGCATCACAACAACAACAATAACAACAACAACCTGCCGCCACACCACCAGCACCTGCACCATCATCAGGGGCACCAGGGTCTGGTCGGCATACCGATTGTGCCCGGCAGTCCGCGCGTCCAACGCTCGCCAATGCCCAGCCGTGCGATGATCAAGCGAACGCGTCTCGGCAGCCACACGGACAACATCTCGTCGGGCAGTCTCAACAGTATTGAGGTGTAGGTGGAGGAGCAGGCAGCAGGAACCAGCAGAAGCCTAAGGACACGAGACACTAGACACGAGTTTTAGCATTAGCGACATTTATATCATATATATAATGTGTATTATTACGTTTACCATTACGACCATTACGACCCAGGCCTGCAAATTATTCTACATATTTTTTTTCTTGTTTCTTGTTAATCTCCTTGGCCCCTGATAGTCAGTAGAAATATTCTATTTAGTTATAAGTTTTTATTTAAACACGTATTTTTTTTGATCGGTCATTGATGGATGCTTCCACCCCATTGGGGTTTTTAATGCATCTTCCTCTCGCGTAGGATAGTGTAGGATTAGTGTTATTTATTGATTGACTCGAATTAGTTCATTAAGACAAGCGACTATCCTAACGCTGACTCGCAGTAGTCGCACACACACGCACACACACAGTAAATTGTAACTAATTTTGTCTACTGCATTATCGTGCATAACCGTGTAATCCATTCACACACACACACACACACACACCACATCCATCCATCCATCCAGCACGCATCCTATTTTAGCTGTAAGATCATCCATTAAACGATAGACAAACCACACAGACGGGTTTTCGTAAGAGAAATAAACACAAGTATCAAACATATTGCATGTTTCGAATGTGGGATTTTAATTTTAAGTTTTATGTTCGATTCGCATGAGAGCAGAGAGTGGAGAGAGAGTCCATGGGGAGCACAATCGATTGTAGACCATCCATGTAGTTCTAAAGCAATTTGGTTGGGGCAGGGCGCTCAGGGTACGCTTAATTATCAGCTTCCTGACGGTCAGAGGACTCAGAGCCAAATGCCTGGGGATGAATCTTGAAGCCAAACAGTCTGCGTATGGAATCCAAAGGGTACATTAATAAAGAATTGATAAATAGACAATAGCGGGAACCGACCTGGGCACATACTTGGCCTTGGAGCGCTTGGGTTGTGCCCATGGCTTGGCCATGAATAGCATTTGGGGAAAGTTGGGGCCAAAGTAGGCGCCGTCGATCTTGGCGTAGCGAACAGATTTTGGTATGTACACCTCTTTGCACTTGGGGCAGTAGAGACGCACCATTTCTTTGCCAGGTGTGTCGCTCATGCCAATGGGAAGGACTTTCTGGCGAGTGCATAAGACGCGTGGACATGTGCCAAAGACGCCTTTTTGGAACTTCTGGTACATCAGTTCGATGCCGTGATCTGTGAGAATGAATCTGGAGTGGATACGCCCGTAGAGCTTAGCGGCCTCCATATCGTAATTGTGTTCAGCATCGGGCTCGGACTCGGACTCGGACTCGTTGAGGATCACATTGAGGCTCCTCTGATAATTCTCACCCTCCAGGAATAAGAGATTGAAGTTGTCTGTCATGAACTCCTGGTCCACCTCTACGAAAAAATTCTTTCCGTATTGCTTGCAGAACCTACGAACCCAATTGGATTTGGGTACAAATTTTGACATTTTTGCACGAATATTCGGAAATCAAATTGAAGAACACGATTCAACGTCAACTGTAGCTCGAATTTTGGTTTGTGTAGCCTAGCTGTTGAGTGTTTGCAGCAAGCATACTCAATGCCCTGCTATATTCAATGGAAATTTCAACGCCAACTCCCGCGCGCATGGACTCTAGAGTCTAGACGGAGGCGCGCAAAGACATTTTTAAAGCATTTTCCACTGACATGGAACAAATGTGTGAATAAAATAAATAAAATGCATTTAACCCCTGTGCCTATTTCTCCGCTCGGGAACAACTTCGCATATTTCTGCCCATCACGGTTTACGTACATCTCCCATTCTTTCGATGTAAGTGAAATAATCGCTAATGGCTCTGGTTTCCCGTCTGCTGGCTGTGCAGAGATGGAAATGGGAAATAACGAATAAGGTCACAAATATCAATAGAGAAATAATGTGCGATACGCGTGTCGGTGTTTGTTTCTTTTTTTTTTTTGTAATTTAATTTAATTTACATTAAAAAATATAATTTGTAAATAATGAAATATAATCCATAATTCAGCCATCAAAGTGTTCTGATGTTGGGCTGTTGTTTGATCCGATTGATCGAGCTGAATTATTTGATCTGTTTTGTTGTTTGGCTGTGAAGCAATTGAGTTTGATTTTGATTTTGATTTTGATGTTGATACTTTGTTAAATATTTAAATAGTGAACCGACATTCAGTTTGACTGTGAGCTTGAGTTGGTTTTAGTTGTTGCTGTTTTGGTTTATTGACTTCATTCTGTTCATATTCATATGGCACACATATATATGGCGAGATATATACATGAATATATGTATATAGATGTATATATATTTGTAGATATATATATATATTTAATAGAATTATATAAATTGTATTGCTTCAGAAAATTGTTGTATAATAATCTCAATTATTGTTTAGGGCGGGAGTCACGGGTCAGTGGACACTAGTGGACGTGTGGACACTTAAGCTTCGGCCTCAACCTCCTCCTTCACCTTGGCATCGCCGGGTTTGCCCTTGGACCAGTCGGGTTTCTTCTGCTCGTCCGCCAAGGATGTGCATGTGGATGATGATGGTGTAATAAACGAGAAAAATACATTGGAATTAGTAAGAGAATCGCATGTGGTGGAAGCCAACAGGAAACAGTGGGTATGCTCGGTGGCGGTTGGCGGTTGGAGGTAGACCAACAATTGTGCCGACACTAAACTACTTTGTGGTGTGTACAGTACATTCAAAAGGTGTCGTGTGTGATTGTGTGACTAAACTAATGACTACAGACGGCTACAATCGGAGCACTTCACAGATACATAGAGGACAGATATGTAACTACTACATATGCATCGGAGATCGGTGGTGTGTGCGGCTATAGATTGAGATGGATATAGAGATAGAGATGGATACAAAGATAAAGACAGAGTGGGTTACAGTGCGGTACACACAGGTGCTCAAGAAAAACGAACAAAATACGATTACAGACGGGTGGAGCACACACACACTCAGAGTTCTTACACTTTTTGGCTTTTGTCAGCACAGCGGCATCTTTTATCTTTTTCTAAACGCAGATGGCAATGTGTGACATTTTTCGTAGTGGTTGGTGGTCGTGAAGAGAGATCGTGGCATATAGAAAGATTACAGATATCAGATGCGCCCCAGGCCCAAAGAGAGAATAAGAGAGAAAGAGAGAGAGAGAGAGAGACCCAATTGGGTGCTCTTCCCACAGAACTTACCTCCTTCTCTTCCTCCTCCAGTGTGAACTCCTTCTTCTTCACGACCTTAAGTTGGTTGCGGAAGTTGAACTCAGCGGCCTTCTTCTGCAGCTTGGCGAATTTGTTTTCGTATTTGGAGACCTTCTTCAGGGCTGGCTTGACGCTGAAATAATCGAAACGGATGATCGATTAGTAATTGCTCGACCTCGAATCAGGTTCAGTCTGCGGAGGAAATACTTACAACTTGCCGCGAAGATCGTTAACTTGGGCATTGAGATCGTTGATCTGTATTTACGCGTTTGAAATGGGGAAGAGAAAAGTCATTCGATTAGTACACTCGATCCACGCGATAGACACTGCTGTTTATCGGACACATAAATGCTACTGCTACGGGCGGGCAACTATCAAAATCAAAATGCTGGAAGTATAAGTACGTGGAAGAGCAGGCATGCACAGGAAACGGGTAATTCTGGTAGAACACTGGATGCTCACATAGACATAGGATGCGTACATAGATCATAATAGTCTACCAAATACTACAGGTAATGCTTAGACTAGGGCGTGCTTTTTTTTTTGTTGTGTGAGTGAGAAAGTGCGAGCAAGCGAGCGAACGAGCGAGCGAGCAGGCGATTCGAGCCAAGTTCTATATTTTCTAATTCGTCTACTACTTGGGGAAGTTCTTATATATATATATTTTTTTTTTGGCATGGAAGAGTGGTTCTGGTGCTGGTACTGGTACTATTGCTGGTACTGGTTTTTGGTGCATTTTTTTGGCATTGGCTTATGCCTTTTGGCTTTTGGTGATGGTGGTTGGTGGTTGGTGGTGGGTGGACAAACGTTTGCTTTTCTTATGATCGAATTTTCTTTCGTAGATTGAACAGCATAACATCCAAATGTCGATTTCTTTTGCTTTTTTTAATGCTTTATTTGTAGTTTTATAGAGAGTATTGTTCGTTTATACATAAATATATACACACATATCGTACCACAATCGGTTAACAGTGATAGACAGAGATAGATAGCGAGAGAGAGAGAGAGAGACAGTGTGATTGATTAAGAGACAGAGAGACAGAGAGACACAGAGAGAGATATAAAGATTGGGAGAATGTGTGAGAGACAATGGCTATATTGAGCGTAAAAGTTCGTTCACCCTACACCCTAGTAACTGTAAAACTGGAAACGGAAACGGTAAACCGAATTGTCATCTGCTGGATGGGGGCGGTGGTCTCTAACTGGGGGAGGGGCTGACTGGGCTGAGGTACTGCTGATCGTAACGCTATTTCCTAGGGGCAGCAAATGCATTCCATTGCCTTCCTTTTCACTGATTGTCAATCGCTTGTTTTGTGTTGCTTTGCTTTCTTTTCTTTTCTTTTCTCGTTATTGTTTTTTCTTTCGATTTGTTTGTTTCAGCTGCGCACGCTGGTTCTTGCTTTGCTTTCGCTTTTTGGACGTTTTTGGCAGGTTTTGTGTAACGGTAAACGGTAAATCGGTTATCGGTTATCGGTAATCGGTCACATTTAGTGGGCAAAACGGCTAGCATTAAGTAGTGGATCATTTCAAGAAGTAATCGACGCTTGGCTTTTATGCTCTTCAATTTTTGATTTGATTTTCGTTTTTTTTTTCTTTTCTTTTTTTCCTTCTCTTTCGCTTATTTAATTCTTGGCTTACGCAGAGAAAGAAAGTGATACAGAGAGATAGATTGAGCGAGATAGACGCAGAGATAGAGATAGAGAGAGACACATGTGTGAGTGATAATAGGAGTAATTTACACAGAACACTATTTACAATGAAGTGCGGCTGGTTGGATGGTTCGGAAGAGGGTACAGGTACAGGTACAGGTACAGGTACAGGTACAGGTACAGGTACAGGTACAGGTACAGGTACAGGTACAGGTACAGGGTCTGGGCTGGGCTGAAGGTCTGGGAGGATGTGGGAGGTATTTTTTATTTTTGGTATTTTTTTGTTTGGTTTTCTTGTGTTGCTGCTGCATGCAAAATGTCGCCTACTATGAGTGCTCGTGCGTGGTTCCATTGTATGCGTGCGTTTTACGTGTGAAGAAAGAGAGTGCGTGTGTGGCTGTTAACTGTATACTGTGTAACTGTAACTGTAACTGTAACTGTGTTGCGGTGTGTAGTTTGTGTCTGTGTGTGTTTGCTTGTTGGTGTGGCCTGCCCCCAAGAGCGGCTCAACGGACACAAAACGGACTAAGGTGCAAGTAATGACAGTAATAACGAGCGCGTCGACAGCGACACAAACAAATTTGTTATTTAAAAAAAAAAAACAAAAGAAAGAAAGAGAAAAAAACACACACACAAAACAAATTTCACAAATTGTGCAACAAATTAGTTATCTTGCTGTTGTTGTTGTTGTTGTTGTTGTGCAATTTACTAAGGCTAAAACTGATTGACTGACTGACTGACTGTTTGATTAATTGATTGATTGAGGTGTGGTGTGGCTGATGAGGATTGCCCGATAGATAGATATATAGAGATAGAGATAGAGATAGAGAGAGAGAGAGAGAGAGTACAGCAGGTGACTGCGACTTTATATATGTGCGCGTGTGTGTGTTGTGGATGCTAGGGAAATGGCGGTTGAAGCATAACCTCACTTTATGGTCAGAAATGGCCACACTGGACTGGATCTGGAGCTGGACTGCAACTGAGATTGGCCACACTGCTCACGTAAGGACGTTATTCAATCGATGGCAATCATCATTCAATCTTCGTTCTCAGCACTCACCATTCGGCTAATTGTGTGCTTGCCGAATGAAACGAAGGAGTACTTGGTGCGAACAAAGGGACACGAAAGCACACATGGGCACGCACAGAGAGACAGAGATACAGAGAGGCAGAGAGATAAAGAGATAGAGAGACAGAGAGTGTGTTTGTGGAACAGTCAAGTATAACTAACAGATACAAACTAAGAGATTTATTTGATATATTTTGATGCGCATTCAACAAGTAAGAAAGAAACAACGGAACTGAACGGAAACGGAAACGGAAACGAACATGATACTAGATAGAACTCAAGATTAGATTAGGTAACTGATATTGATATTGATTTTGATTTAATTGATTTTTGTTGCATGTTGCATTCTGTCTGGAGTGATTGAATTGTTTTGTTTGTTGGTTGGTTTGGTTGGTTGGTTTGTTCTTTTGTATTTAGAGTTTTTTTTTGACATTGATTGATTGATTGAGAACAAATTGAAAAATTGAAACTGTAATTGAAATTGAAATTGAAATTGGTGCAGTACCTCCCAGTCTTTTTTCCTGACTTCGTATTCCAGATCCCATTTCTGGCCTTCACAAATATACATACGCTCGTAATACTCTTCGCAAATCTCTTGCAATTCGCCTGCAAAATATTGTATTTTTTCGGAATTGGGTTTTGGTTTGGTTTGATTTTTGTTTTGTTTTTTTTTTTTTGTTGTAGTCAAATTCAAATTCTTATTCTTATCGGCTAGTCATATCGACAGATTGGCTTTCAAAATTCTAAAACTAAGTACATAATGCTAAAAGTAATTATGATTGCATTTATTGTTTATAGAGTTTTATTTTGGTTTATCGCAATTGTTCGTTGCTTATCGATATTTAATCGTTTTGTTGTTTTGCAGCTTCATTAGATGTTATGTGTTCGATGAGTTTTCTTTCTTCGATTGGACCTGGTTTTGGTTTTGGTTCTGATGGATTCTATTCTGATTCAAGATTGCAAATTGCAGATTGGAGATTGAGGGTTGGAGAGAGTCGCAACTCTGGTGCGCAGTCGCAACGGAACGAGCGGAATGGAGCTGAGCGGATCGGATCGGATCGGAGCGGAGCGGAGCGGAAGAGAGCGTTACTTGATTGGGGTCGCGTCTGTTTATTAGTTTAGTTCAAAATGGACATTTAATTGAAATTTCACCTCAAAATTGTTCCTAATTCGCTTTAATTCGGCGATGCCGAAGACCTGGCTTTTGGGGATGTGGGGCTTTGGGGCGGTAAGGGGAGACAGTTTCCAGAACGCAATGGGCAATGGTCCTTGGGCATTTGATGTACAACGATTATATACACATTATTACTTGGCGCATGGGCCAGGGGGGGTTTTGGAAAGTATCTCCCATTCCGAACTGTTTGAAGCACGCGTCGATTCGAGAAGATCTCTCTCTTAAAATTGGTTCTGTAGTTTAGCGCAGTTAAAACAATATCAAAATTAGGTAAAAGAAAAGAAGTATCGCAGTAGAAAGAACTAAAAATATGATTAGGAAATATTTAGAAATGAAATCAAGTAATTAAATATCAAGGGCATAATTGTAAAGTAAAAAAATTATGATTAATAATCGATTTATATATAAAAATATCTTATATTTTGGTTTTTGCTTGATAAGAAAAAGTAAGAAAAAAACATTCGATTTTGGTTTTCATTTTTTGTTTTCGTTTTTTTTTTAAGTATTCGTTTGGTATAACTTTTTTTGATAGTTTGGGTGCATGGCAAAATTTTGTAAATCTTTTGGGGAATTTACCTCTTGGGCCTTGACTTTCTGCACGTGTTCTAAATCAAACTTATCGCCCTCCAATGCGTAAAGGCGTTGCCAATATTGTTTGCATATTGTTTGCAGCTCGGCTGCGGTAAACGGTAACGGTAACGGTAACGGTTACGGTAACGGTAGTACGGTAACGGTAGCGGTTACGAGTAAGCGGTAACGTTTGCGGTAAACGATCGAATCGACGTTTACGTCAAGCGTAACGCATTGAGAATTTTTACGTTACGACAAATGTTCGTGTACGTGTACGAGTGTGCGTGTGTCGTTGCGGTTGTGTGTGTGCGAGAGCGTGTGCGTGGGTGGTGTGTAAGGTACGAATCAAAGAAAGAGAGATAGAGATAGATATAAAGAGATAGAGTGAAAGATTTAAAGAGAGAGAGAGAGAAATGGGTTGTGTTGAGGTGTTTTGTTGTGTCGGAGAAAGAGAGGTGTGGAGCGACAGAGAGAGAAGAGGAGTGACGTTGAGATAGAAGTGAAGACAGTGACAGATATAGATATAGATAGAGATAAAAAGAGATAGAGATAGAGTTAGATAGGTAGCGACAGGGATAGATAGAGATAGAGAGAGAGAGAGAGATAGAGACGACGACAACGACGCATTTAATTGTTTGATTTGAATTGTTCGTTCGTTTGTTTGTTCGTTTGATCGTTTGATTGATTGATTGATTGATTGTTTGATTGGCGCGTTTCGAGAAAAAGAAGGATTAGATTAAGATTTAATTAATATAAAAGTAAAGTTACAACTGGATCTTTATCACCTATGTAAATATGTACTATATGTGATAGACGATCGTATTGGTTGGTATTTGGTATTTTTTCTTTCTTTGCTTTTGGTACCTTTTTGATGGTATTTTGTACCACATGAAGTGTCTGGTATCTGTATCGGTGTCTGTATATATATATGCATCTGTGGCTGTGTCTGTTCTGTGTCTATGTGTCTGGCTGTGTCTGTGGCTGTTTCTGTTGCTGTGTGTCGTTGTTGGTGCTTGCGAGGGCTGTGGTGCTTGGTGCTTGTGGCTCGGTGCGTGACTGTACTCTTTGGATGACTGTACTTAGACCCAAAGCCTGTGCTCTGGTCACACTAATAATGACCCCTACCATTATTTGCTGCGTGTCTCTTTTTCACCGCATTCTTCGTTACATTTGGATGGGTTTCTATTTTGTTTTCTATGTTTAAGTTTTAGTATAAGCTTTTGTTCATCAAAAATCACAAAAATTGCCTTAAACATATCGAATGTATTGATTGCTACGATACAAAAGCCAAAAAACTCGGTAGCCACAAAAAAAGCTTTAGCTATAGGCTAAGTAAAAAAGCCGCAAAAAGCAAAAAAATCCAATCAAATACAGTGACATCAAAAATAGTTATCGTCAGCATTTGTATGGCACTTGGCATTACTCGGGGTGGGATTGGGATTGGGGGTTAGTAACTGTACTCTCGGGAAGCGGTGGCGTTACTTTCGACCCGCTTGGAGCGGATCTGATGGGTGGATAGCATCTTTTGGTTAGGGGTTAGAGGTTAGCGGCAGCGACTCGGGCCTCTACTTTCTAGATACTTTGGGTTTTTAAGAGTGTGAGGGATGGATGAGACACCCGCCACTGGAGCGGGCACTGGTGGAAGTGCGCAAACATGTCGAATGTGGGGGTCCTGTTTGCACAGCTCTCTCCATAAAAAGGAACAACAAAATAGTCACAAAAATACAGAAGACTACTTTTGGGGTTATCTACGGTTTCTGGCCAACTACTACAATGTGCAATGTGCTGCAGAGTATTGCTTTTTTTTGGGTTTTGTTGTCCGCCGGACAACAGTCTGACACACACACACACACACTTATGGTGGATCAGGCCTGGCCTTCTGGGCCACAAATATTTGCATATATCTTTTGGGCTGAAACGGTTTTTCGGTGCGGCTGTGGCTGTAGCTGTAGCTGTGGCTATGGCCAAGAAACTATCAAACAGTAAAGAGTTATCGACAAGTTCTACAAGATATTGAAGATAAATAATTAGAGAGAGAGAGAGAAAGAGAGAGCGAGTGCAACGCAACACTCGACTCGAAGCTTTGTTGGTCGGGTAGATATGTGATATTGGAAACTGGAACTGCTTGCCTCAAAGTCCTTTCTGGCTACCTCGTACTCGAGATCGAATTTCTCAGATTCCAATTTCAGTATCTTAGTGTGATAGTCGTGACAGACTTTCTGAATGGTATCTGCGGAACGAAGTTGGGTTATATGTATGTAAATCTTATAGATTGCAGCTTTGGCTGTGTGTTCGAGGATATATATATATGTATATATGTGTATATAGATTGGTGTGTGGGTGTATTTATGGGAACGAGTGTTTTCGTGTGTAGTTGTGTTTGAGATCTACGCTGTGTGGGAATAACCTATTTGATATGGTGCTCTGGCACCTGAACCTGATAAAGAATCAAGGTATCGAACGATGGATCGCTTCGATAAGTGGGGGAAAAGTGACAGATAGATCTGTCCCTAGATCTACGTTAATCGGGTGAGTAGAAGTGGTATTTCTGTACAGTTTTTGGTGCGTTAGGAGTATAGATCATAGGGCGGGCACTCACTCTCCGCAAAAACATCGCGTGTATAATACAGAGTGAGAGAGTGAGAGAGGGAGATAAAGAGAGAATATAGAGAGAGATAGCGTTTAGATGTAGAGAGATAGAGAGATATCTAATAGAAGGTGTTTATTGTTGTTGTTGTTAAAAGTTAAAAAGTTTTAGACTTTTGATTTTGATTTTGACGCTTGTTGTTTGTTTTTGTTTTTGTTTTGGCTTCGTTTTGGATAGGATACGATTTTTAGTTGCAGTTTGCATATATAGAGCATATATAGAAGAGAGATATATAGTAGAAAATATAGCGTATATATGTAGCATATATGTATGGCATATATTTAGCTTGTGGTTGTGTGTGTACCTCAACATCCTTGCGCTTAACAACATACTCAAGATCATATTTCTGGTCCTCCAATTTATTAATCCTGTCATAGTGTTGCTTGATCAGAGTTTTCAGTGTGTCTGTGTCGATCACAGAAGATCACATCACAGAATGGTTGGGAGTTGGTTGGTGTTGGTGTTGGTGTTGGTTTTTTGTTTTGTTTTTGTGGGATGTTTGTGTGGGTGTTTGGTGTGTTGGTGTTGGTGTTGGTGTGTGGGTGTATGGATACAGATAGATATTTCGGGGGGTACGGCAAAAGAGAGATAAAGAGAGACATATTTAGATAGTTATTTATAGATAGATTCATTTCGATTCGAATCGATTCGTTTTGATTCTTCATTCGAAATTGCTTCCTCCACTTTTTGTTTGTTGTTGCTTTTTCTTTTTTTGGCTCCTGCAGTTTATGTATGCACAATCGTGTATATGTGTGCGTGTGTAGGTGTTTATGCAGTGTGCAAGTGTCTCTGTATGGCTGTATGGATGTAGTTCATGTAGTACATGTGTGGGTGTGCGTACGTGACAGATGACACTTTTTGTTCAACTTTCAATTATCGATTTCTGTTTATGCCTCTGGGCACACAGATTTGCGACTGTACATATGTCGCCAATCTGTGTGGACCCTGGTTATTGATTGATTCGCTTTATATTCGTCATTCATTAATACTTTTAGGGGAATTTCTTTAGCGTGAGGGGAGCTGCAGGGAAGCCCACTGTGATCCGATTTGATCTGACATATTTATGTGTGGGGTTTCCTTGCACCTCCCCACCGAACTCAATGGTATTCTTGGGACGCGCTCTACGGTTTGGACCACTGCACTGTGGACCGGGGAACTCACCTTCACTGGCATCACTGAGATTCCTGGGACTGCCGCAACGTTCTTCAATGATGCGTCTACGTTCAGCCGCTTTGCGTTCCTGTTCTTTCTTCAATTCCTCAGCGGCTTTCTTACGCAGCAGCAACTGTAGAGGGGGAGGAGAGCATTGAACAGGGATTAAGATTCATCACGGCGGATCATTGCGGCCCAGAACTTACCCTGAGTTTCTTCTTCCTTTCTGGGGTCATGAAACCCTTCTTGGCCTTCTTGGCCTTGGAGGCTTCCTCCATGCGCTTGCGCACCTCAGCACGCTTGCGCTCGATCTCAGCCTGTTTAGCCTTCTTAGCCTGCAAACAAACATCCAGAAAAAAACAAAGTCGACCATCGTCAGTAATACCGTCAAACATATACATCGGGACAGCGGGATCAGCTCCAGTTCCAGCCCTTTATGGCCGGAACGTAGCCGAATCCCCTATCCGGATCAAACACCACACAACACGGCACACAGCACTCTTCATGGCGGGGACTCATCATGGGACGTGAACGTGGACATGGACGCGGGACGCGGGACGTTGAGGTAACGTGGACACACGTACACAAGTGTACCTCCTCGGCCTTCACTTTCGGATCGTTGGGATCCTTGGGCGGGCCGGCGGGCGCGGCCGCTGCTGCCGGCGCCTTTCCATTAGCCGCCGGCGCCTTTCCATTAGCCGCTGGCGCCTTTCCATTGGCAGCTGGCGCTGCCGGCTTAGCTGCAGCCGCAGCCGGAGCCGGAGCAGCCGCAGCTGGTGCAGCAGCGGGAGCAGCTGCCTTTTTCTGAAAAAAAAACAAAGAACAGAAACTTTAGTTTGGATCTCGTATGGCGAGATTTGGTTTATGCGTGCGAAGATTGCAGAGAGTGAGCGATGATCACACTCGTGTAAACATCATCCTAAATGGTCAACAATTGGATGTCAGTGAGTACACACCTCACTGTATTGTATTCACACTTTTGCTGCACTTTTTGCAATTATTTCTCACGCATAAACGAACGGTTTTGGCACAGCTAGAAGCAGGGACATAGACAAAGACAAAGACAGAGACAGACACACACGCACTAACGATAACATAAATCAACTCGATAGTTATCAGTTAACAGTGCTGACTGCTGCTCCTCGGTCAGAGTGGGGACTTGACGGGCAGGGCTGAGGCAAAGGCAAAGGCAAAGGCAGGAGAAAGCTCAGCGATCCTGTGGGTAAGCAAGAGAAAGCATTTTTGTGGTCTGTGGTTAGGGCGAGGCACTTGGCTAAGATTAGCTGGGCAAGAGCAGGGTTGGGCTAGAGGGTGGAGAGGTTATGCTTACCACAGTTATCCCCAGGTCCCCGGCGGTTTCAGTCCCGTCCAAGCTCGTGCCAATCCACAGACCGAGTCCCCATCCAGGCGGCGTGGGACAAAGCCCTTTGTGTTTTTTTGTTTCACATCGAAATTTTACTGCAGAAGAAGGCCAAAGGTTAGTCGCGGGTCACATGCATTGTTGGTTGTTCACCACATCCTTACGATACTCACCTCACCTCATCATCAGCCATTTTGATTTCTGTTTTTAGTTACTGCAAAATAAAGAAAGAGAACAGAACGAGACGTGAGCTCAAGGAACTGGAACTGGAAATGCGATTGGAAGTGGAAATGGAAATGGAAATGGAAATGGTCTCTGACATCATTTCGATTGTCCTATATATGTATCCACCGTTGTAGATATAAACAGAGTTGCATATAGATACACATATTTGTGTATATGTAGGTGTGCGTGTGCATGTCTGGCATCTGTTCCATAAATCCATTCGAGTCGCCCACACAAACGCACACTCTCTCTCTCGTACGATCTCCTATCGGGGCTACAGTGCGTATGCGCAATGCATATATACAGCTGCGCGGCGTATTACGTATACGCAGCATTGTCCCATGCCGTATATGGGGGGCACTGCCACAACACTCGCTCTCTCTCACTGTCTATGGCATTTACTTTGGCGTGGGCGCCTGCCTCTCTCTCTCTCTCTCTCTTACCGATATCCGATTTCATTTGAGAAGTGCAGAGAGGCACTTGGCAGACAGAAGAGCGACCCAGTCCCAAGGTTCACACGCTGACCATTTTCCTTGTGTAGTTAACCCACCCAGCTGATCTTATTATGTGAACTTATTAATCAATTTATAGGCAAGAATTATAGAGAAAACTATTCGATGGTCTTGTAAGATGAATCATAAAGATAAAGCTAAATAGCATAAAGATCTTTTAGCGCTTGTGAACTCCACATAAACCGGTGTTGACCATTTTGAGCTGTACATAAGCTTTGATCAATCACTTGGTTACTTTGAGGAATATTTCCAAGTAGGTCCCATAAAAGAACACTTTAAAGGGGTCCTTGTAGACCTTTTGTACAAATATCAAAGAAAACCCATCCACAACAGTGTGCATATAATATATATTCAATCATATTTCTCTGAAGATCACTAGACAGATCAGTTTTTATGAAAATACTACAAGAATTTCAAACTTGAGAAAGTTCACCTGACGGTACATTGGTGGGCGATCTTTTTCGGGGAGTTGTGAAGCCATTTTTCAATGGGTGAAGCACAGCACATAAATGTTTTGTGTGCCATTATTATTGCCAGACAACTATTACCAAACCATATTGCTATATGGCGCTCGGGCAAAAGCCCCAGAGCTGGGCATAAATATAGACCGAAAAGCATTGCGATTTGTGTTTTGGGAAGACACCTTTTCGGCGAAGGTAAAAGACGCGAACAATCCCTGACAGTGTCGACCTTCGGGCACAAACACACACACACAGACCAAGAAGGGGTCGGGTGGGGTGTGGGGGGAAAATCTAAGCAGAGTTGTGATCTCCATTTGGCACAGATCGAGCGAGCGAGCGAGCGTGGAAGAGGAAGAGGAATGGATGGATGGATGGATGCTATTGTGTGCTGTATCTCTGGGATTTAAAAATAAACCTGTTGATAGATACACGAATGGGGAATCGAGAAATATGGCAGCTATTTATGATCGCTATGCTATTTTGTTAATGTGTACCGAAAATTTAGGGGGAAATCGTTTACTCATTGGGCGATGTAGAAAATGGAACTACAAAAAAAAAATAATTTTAATATCCAATCATCGTGCGGAGAGTGGTACGTATTTATCCAGAGCTTTTTATGGCTATATAGAAAAATATATACATATATATTTGGGTGATCTGTGCATTTGTTTATGTGTGTGCGTGTGTGTGTGTGTGTGTGTGTTTGAGTGTGTGTATTTTTGGCTCTCTCCCTCTGGCATTCAGCCTTTCTCTCGCTTGATTTTTCTATTCTATTTTGAGGCACTTTTGCCACAGCATTTGGTTCTTTCGAAACGAAATGTATATTGTATCTGCTGTGGGATTCATTTTTAGCACACACACACACACACACACATACACACTCACGCACAAATACGCATACACAGTTCACCTTCTTACATAATAAGCGAGCGAAGGAGAGAAAAAAAAAGGTGGAAAAATAACAATAAAGAAAAAGTGCTTAAATGTCATAAAAAAAAAGAATGTTTTAACTTTGTTTCAATCGGTTCAATCCATATTCAACCGGCAAACGACACACTTTCGAAACGACACTTGAAAAAATTATCAAAAAAATAGTATGGCCAGCAATGGGGAATTGTGGGTGGGTGGAGGGGGGATTATGGGATTAAAGTCACACGCACGAATTGACTATTGGGTTCGAATCGGTACTCGGAGGGAAGGGGAAGATTCCTTTTTGGCGCAGGAGTCGCACACAAATCGATCGGTTCGTTCGGTTCATTGTTTTCTGTTGTTGTTCTTTTTTCTTGTTCTTTTTTCTTTGGAGATTTAAGATTGGTTCTTGGATTGTATCTCGTTGATATTAAATGTTGGTTTATTGTTTGCATGTTGCATGTTGCATGTTGCATGTTGCTGCTGCTGCGGCTGCTGTTTTTACATTTTTTCTTTTGTATTTTTATACTTTTACTGCTGTTGCTGCTGCTGCTGCGGCACTCACCTTCAAGGAATTAGAAAAAAAAGAAAAAAAATTTGAGCTGTGCTGTCGATCACACGAATCGGATGATACTGAACGACACAAAAGACTGAACGGTCCGACGATCCACGGCAGACTATATTCTAGCGGACAGCCGTTCAACGGATACAGATACTTTTCGGACCCGTTCCGAAAGTTTACTTTTGCACTCGCACTCGCATCGAGAGAGAGCGAGAGAGCGATGCGATGCGATGCGATGCGATGTGTGCCGCCCACCTGCCCGTCCTTCGCACACTCGCACACAACGCACACATGGCAGGGAGGGGAGTGGGGCTATTGGACGAGGCACTGTGGCCATGTATCTGGGCATGAGGCCTAAAAATAGATGCCTCTGGCAACCCAAAAATCGAAATGGATACCGAAAACTGTTCGCTGTTCGCCATTCGGCTCTGCAACGATCTCTTCCGATCCATTCCGAACCGAACCCGCACCCCCCCCCCACCCGACTGCAACCCTCCCCCAAACACTCTTGGAGAACATCTGTATACGTGTGTGTGCTGCTGCTGCTGCTGCTTCTGGTGTAAACGGAGCCGCTTGGAATTCAATGCAATGGATAAAAATAAGTTGTGCTCCAGTTGAGAGCAATGGCAGCACGCGAGAGACCATGAGACGGAGTGCAGTCAGAGCAAAGCCTAACCAAATCCCGATAGATTTCCTATACATAGATGCCATACCAACGAGCCAGGAGCCCAAGAACATGCAGATACTTCTTCGGATAGGTCCGGTTTTATCATGGAAGAACTCTATTGGGAACATGAAATATTGGGAAATAGAAAATAGGAACCTCAGCTAAAGCTGAGATTAATTGCGAAGCTTCATTGATGAAGGTATCATCTAAGAGCTTGTCCAGATTAGAAGAGTTCACTGAAACACCAAGATAGTTATGCTGCAAGCAAATCAATAGAAAGCAAAACGCATTCCCATTTTCCATGGGGAGCTCTTTACTATAGTTCGTGGACTCTCCTTAAAAGCTTTAAGCTTGCAGAGCCTCTTGTTAAGGGTAAGCGGAATCCCTTCAATGCCAACAATGCCAGCCAGCTCTTTGGAAGCCCTCTTAAAATGTTTGCTCTGAAAATATTAAAGGAAAGCCAGCAATTGCCGAAAGTATCTTAATGGAAGACCTCTGGCATTTCTAGCAGTTCGTATTTTAAGCCCAATCTCAGTTTGATTTCTCACTGCCAATGGAATCTCCTTTCCCCAACTTTCGCCACTTCAATGGGAAGCCATGGATGCCTGATTAATTGGAATGGCCTTGATTGATACATTTTGTGGCTAAACTTGGTTCAAGGGCAGCCAGACACGAGTTGCAATCCGCTTGCAGTGATTTTTGAATGGCAGAATCGACCAGCAGAGTTTAGTATGTGGCCACTGCAGCCGGATCTGGCTCTCTCTCTCCCTCTCTCTGACAGGCTGGCTGTCTAAAAGTCTTACCACATATTTAATGGAATTTCATTTAGTTGCCAACTGTCAAGTGCTGGCCGAGTTTAAATCGCGGCTTACCTTGATTAAAAGGGACACAGTCCCGGCGGAGGCAGAACATTAGCTAATGGGAAAAAAGGATGCTGGACTTTTGCCTTTGACACGCGTCAAAGGGGAAACCAAAGTCACGTTTGACCTTGATCAGGCGCAGTGCAGAGAAGTATTTTTGAACATTTCCAGCCTGTCTGTGGGCGGTAAACTTGATCTTGGAAATTAAAATCAATATCCATTAAGGCTGGACTCTGGCCCTCCCTAAAATGTCTTTCAAATCAGTTAGTCATGCCAATCACAGCCGTATTTTGACAACGGAAGTATGGATGCAAAAAAAGTACACAAGAATTTTGTCACATATGTCACTCTGGCTCTGATATAAATGCAAATCCAAGCCCAGTTGAAGTTGCGAGTTAAACTCACATTTAATAGCAGCCGATAATCTGTCAAATGGCATTAATTCCGTCAGTCCCTGCGTGTTCGTTGATGCATTGCATTGGCTTCTAGCTCAACGCATTACACGGTTATATTATTCTCATGCAATGAGTTTAACAAACACTTTGATTGGCTTTCCACTCAATAATGATGTGCTTCCGCAGGTACAAGTATGCATGCAGATATTTATGTAAGTATCCACAGCTGTGTGACTGTTGACATTTTTAATCATATAAAGCCGAATGTGTGTGGCAATAAGGATAACCTTTTATGCATTCTTAATTTATCAAGAATTCTTCATTTATAAAATAATTTCTAACAATTAGTTGAAACGGATCCTTGTGCCGAATTAAATATGAATGGTTTCTGTTAAATATTATGCTGCAACGATGCATTGAGAGACGATGAATAATCCCTAATTGAGTTCATTAAATAATGTGAAATGCCATGAATAGTTTTAGTATTCTACGCACAGAAAGTGTACATGTTAATTTCGGTGCATTTGATATGTACATATCTGCCTGGTAAAATAATATCAAATTATGTGTCCATCTTTATTATGAATGAACACACATATTTTTGTTATATTTTGTTTTCAGATATTTGCGCGTGTTCGATGATCCATGATTTGACTCTATTTAGAATGATCATTGAATGCACCCCCACGGAGAGACTTTTAACATTTGCAAAAATAATTGAAGCGAAAAATGCGCTCCAGGGATAAGTGTAGCCGTTTTGCAATGGTTCAAGTAAGTGTTTGTAATGGTTCAAGGTTCTTTTTCAAACAACAACCACCCATTATGTCACCCATGACATATTAACAGCAGATGATTCCCTAAGTCTCAGAATATTCCATCCATAAAACTACATATACGAGTATTTATGCTCGCTCTGCTTGTTAATATCAATGTTTGGGCAGAATTACTTTTGGATCTACTGGCACAATCTAAATATACATCTGTACATATGTACATATGTATGTACGATCGCGTGCATGTGTATATTTATTCTATATACATTAATGCCAAACCAAATACACATTTTACGGATGACGCTGCAGCATGTCTACTTGCAACGTTTGTTGAAAGTAAATTTTTAAATTGTTCAACGAAGAAAATTCTCTGCTCGGGCAGAGGTACGAATAAAACGTTTCGATCACGAAGCTTTTCTCTATATCTATACGTACATAGATATGTACAGCTACATATGCGTATATGTATTTTGTGTGGGTGTGCATAGAACATACAAAACATAGGAGGACTATTCTCGTACATAGAAAATAAATATAAATATACATACATACGATTCTGTATGCACATGCATGTGTGTGTGTGTGTGTATACGTATATTCTGTTTCGAAAACAGCAAAACAATCTACTGGTGTGGAAAGTGTGTTGTGCAGAGTTCTTATTTTGTGTTGAGTTTACTGGTGTAGATTTGACTGGTGAAGCCTATTGTTGGTGTAACTATAAATCTGGTTGGTGAAGCTATCGTTGGTGTAACTATAAATCTGGTTGGTGAAGCTATCGTTGGTGTAACTATAAATCTGTTTGGTGAAGCTATCGTTGGTGTAACTATAGTTATTTGCTGATGCCCATTGTTGGTGTAACTATAATTATAATTGTAGAAGCTATTGTTGGTGTTACTACAAATAATTATGATTGGTGAAGCAATTCTCGTTCTAGATTGAACTTTGTTGAAGTTTTTTTGCTATAGTTTATATTGTTGTAAACTTTGTTGGTGCAGTTTTTGGCGCTGTTGTTGTTGTTGAACCAGTTTTAAGGTCTTTGCAGTGTTTGTTTTTGTAATTGTTTGTTGGTGTAGCAGCAGTGCTTATGTTTCTATGGTGTAGTTTTTCTGTAGCTTATTTTGTAGAGTTTTGGTTGAAATCATTCTTGTTGGTGTACTTTTGTTCTTTTTCTTTCTGTGTTGTTGTTGCTGCTGCTGCAGTTATTGTTGTACGCTTTCATTTTGCTGTTGTATCTCTCATTTTGCTGTTGTTGTACTCTAGACATGAATTTCGAAATGTTTTCTCGATGATTTCTCTTTGACTTGATTCTGTTTTTCATCATTTAAATATAGACCATGCTGTTTCATGGCTGTAGAGGGCGCGACAGGGGGCCATGGCTAGAGTTGGGTGCATGGGGTAAGGGGCATGGTGGGCCCCGCACAAATGAGTGAAAGAAATGCTTGTGTTTTGTAGGGAACTTGATCAGTTCGTCTATGTCTGGATGAAATCTATTTTCGCATTCATTCTCGTTCAAAAGCATTTTAAACAATTTTGCAGTGCTGCCCCTCATATCCTCACAGCCAGCACCACCCACTGCCACACACCCACACCCCCAACCCACTGTCCCTCACTATTTATCCAATTTTGTTGAAATGTATGAATTTAGCAAATGCTTTTCTTTAAACGAAAGATAGACATTTCGTGTGTGTTTAAAAACATCATTTGCTTTTATTTTTGGCCTTTGCCAAACAGGAAACATTATCGTGGAGAGGAAGGTAAGTAGGAGGATTTTCATATGAGAACCGAACCAAGCAGGCCTTTGAGCTACCTGAGGTTGAAGCTTAAAGGCAAACCATCGATGTGCGGATGGATGGATGGATGGATGGTCACACACACACACACACACACGCGATGTGAGTGCGTCAAAGCCAAACAAACGTCATAAGCTCCCAGACAACGCCCGCAATCGCCACACACCCCATTCGACCCCTACCCTCCGGACACTTCCAGCTGCATCTGCCCCATCCCTTGCCTACCTTGCCTACCATCCACCCCTTGACTACCTTTCCATCCCTTTCTCACCGTTTTGGCGCTGCTTTTGGCCTTGTAATACTCGCATTCGCTCTACCTGACAACTATTTGTCGCTGCTGTCGTCGTCGTCGTCGTCGTCGTTGTAGTCGCCCATCGTCGTCGTCGTCGTCGTTGTCGTTGGTGTGGACTTTGGTGTATTGGTTGACCCATTTAGGGTTTATATATATACACTTATATGCCCATACATATAGTATGGGGTACACATGCATTATATATGCACTCGTGTTAGCACTCGAACTCGCACTCGCACTTGTACAGTGGAAGTTGGCTGAATTTAAAACGCGTTGAGGCGCCTGCAAATTATTCAAAGATTATTCAAATTTATTGATGCGCTTGGGATTGCCCCTTATGTTGCCTGCTATCAAGGAACTTGGATCGGGCCTTAATTTCCATTTTTGGAAAGCAACTTCCCTCTGCCCATCTATGGGTCTTTGTAATAACCGATTTCACTTGCACTTAAAATATAACAGGTGTATTAGAAAGTATCTGCAAATATGTATCATTAGCTGTATCGGCGTGTGGACATTACCTTTCATGGACATTACCTGCAAAACATTACCAATTTGAATCTACACTCATATGTATCTTTGTATCTGTCGGAATGTTTACCTTAGTAGCTCTTCAATTTCCCTTATAGGAAGTTCCAACATTTTTCCAAATCATTTTCTTCTAACAAAATTGCATATACCTTCCATCCTGCGATTATCCTCGCTATTTTGATGACGTCTTGCCACACACACACACACGCACTGACATGCATTTGCATACACACACACACACACACACTCACACAGAGATACAGATGCAGTGTATTTGTAGTATTTGCACTAGTTTTCAGCAGTGACGTCATCGCTCCCACAGTTTCCCACGTCATCAGCTGCATCAGACGCTGCAGAAGCAGCGAGGTCAGGCCATGCAACATGCAACATGCAACATGATGCTGAAATCTATGTGCATATGCCCGCCCGTATGCGAATGGAATGGTAAATGGCGCCTAATTGATAGATGGTCCAATAAACTGAGGTCAGTCAGGGCACAGTGCCCCAATCCTACACCCCACTACCAGTCCATGACCCGTCCCTGCTCAGCCTCACCCATCTTCTATTCCGGGGCTGTACGTCATTGGTCTTCATTAGCCAGAACGCTTCTGCCTTCTGCCTCCGGCGTCCATCTGCATCTCCACCAGCAACCCAGCAAGGACATGCACGAGAACGTGACGACGGGGATGGGTTTAGGGCTGGTTAAGATATGGGAAGGATGACAGGGGCACAGCGTTGGGTCCACCACCATTTCAGTGGTGCTGACGTTTGGCACGGCCTCCCAGCGGCAAGACCCAGACCCCATTCCAGTCGCCTTAGAACGCCTTGAAAATGCTGCAGTTTTGTGAATGAAATTCTTCAGCGTCATCAATGAGTCTGCCGCCGGGAATGAGTTGGACAAGGATTTGATTGCAATCGAATTCCCTCCTCCCTGGGGGGACAGAGGGAGTGGCTGACTGGCTGAGAGTGGGATGTGGAAACTGGCGGGTGGGACAGCAGGTACAGTACAAAAACCAAATAAATGTCAATTGCGGTGGCCTCCGTACTCCGTCCCCCGCTCTGTGGGGGGAATTATGGATTATGGAAATTTCACATTTCAAATTTCACTTTTGCCCTAGAACACGCGCACAGAAATTAGTCACAAAAGTCACAGAGGACACCACACAACCGGAGCCTGATTTAATTTTGTGGAATATATCACCATGGAGACATGGAGACACCATGGACGCAGGATGAAGGACACAGGAAATGCGATAATTGTCATGCATGTGCAGGTGAAGCGTGTCTTGCATCTCTTGTTGCAGGCATTCAAGAGCAGATCCAAGAGCCTATAGACACATAGTTTGTGACATGAATTTGCCCTTACCATCTTCTTTAGACATGTGTCTATGCATTCTCTGTGGTGTCAAGTAAAAGCAACAAAGCCACAAAGTGTAATTAAATTGTCTTTGCAACTTTTGTACAATAAACTTTAACAATTTCAGATAGATATGCAGCTATGTAAGTTACTCTTGCATCTGAGTACAATCCCTGGAAAGGGGATTTATCATTCAGCAACAACTTGTAGTCAGAAGAGCCCTCGTGTCCTAAATTGATTGCGGGACTTATCACCATGGATACGAGTACGACCGCGAGTGCGGAGTGCGAGTATTCATAGCTGGATGCTGGATGCTGGATGCTGGCTGGTTGCATGTTTCTTGCCTTGCCACCCACAAAGGTGCGAGGTTAGCTTCAAAGTTTATGCATATGCAGCTCAAATTCCGAGACTGTGTTTGGGCATCCATCTGCAGCCATCTCCAGTTGCAACTGCTTGACAAAGCAATGCAAGATATTTATTGTAACACAAAGCGTTGCTACTATATACTGCCGCCAGTGCCTGCAGCAATTTTCGTATTATCCTTTCGTTATGCGGCTCCGGTGTGAAAGGAATCTAAGGAGCTGCCTCCCGTGTGGCCTGATTTCAATGCAGGACTTATCACCATGAGTACACTAAGGACGCTGGCGAAAGGCATAATTGGCTGCAGGTGGCTGCCACAGCCACAGCCACAGCCACTGCAACGCGCTATACTTCTAGTCTTCGCAATAAAAAAATCAGGAGATGATGGCAAAACATTTGATACGCAGTCAAACAGCGAATAAAACGAAGGACAAGCCAAGTAATTTGATTTGAGTTTAATGCAAATTACGCCGCAAATACGAGTAACAAACGATGAGTGAATCTGACTTGGCTCAGAGTTTTGCATTCAATTGTGGCATTTTGATTGATTGATTTGAAGTGTGTCTTAGACTTAAATAAGTGTGGCTACAACACAGGAACATCCATAACATTGGTTAACATACGAATCGTTATGTGCATACAGTTGATGGAGATCTCTTAGAGAGAATCAGTGAATTAGTCTTCCCAGTGTCGGCTGCCAGACGGCAGCCACCTGCAATTCACTAACAATCGACGCATTCCTACAGAATTGTGTATTGTATACATATACCCACCGATCTGTGCAATGAAGTTCCTCAATTTCTACAGTCTCATTCCCATCCGCACAACGTTTGTGTAGATACTTGGATACGCAGAAATCTAGAATGAAATTCATGCATTGAGCACATAGGATCGGGGCACATAGACTCGCATATATCTTCAGATATATGGTAGATATACGTAAGTACGCACATATATGTATACTATATGGTCTATATAGCCCATACAATGTACATATATTTGGCATAATCAAAAATACGCCTCTTTCTCAGTTGCGTGCCGTCCTCCCCGTGCCGTCTCTTGCAGTCTTTAGTGGTTCCCTCTTGCTTTTGGCAACGACAACAGGCTATGCTGGCGGCCTGTCTAAAGATATAGTCAACACATAGTCCACATTCACATCACAAATGCTCCTACTGTGCCCTCGGTCCGCACCCCTACCCAGCAGGCAGAGACCACAATCTACCCCATGTAGTACGAGTGAAAGAGAGAGAGAGAGAGAGAGAGCATTTTGGATTTGGATTTTTGGCTTGCCCTCCCCTCCGGTGGCAATCATCATCATTCCTGTGGTCTCCTGGATTCCTCATTCCTCATTCCTCATTCCTCAATTCGCAGCTTGCATCTTGCAACTTGCATTCCACTTGCTTGGCTTAGGAATTCAACTTCAAATTTTGGTTTATGGCTTTTGGTTTTGGTTTCTGGCTGACCCGGATTTATCTTTTGGTATTCTTGGTACTAAAAATAAATACGAAGGTCGACCCCTAATTGGCCAAGAGAGGTTAAGAGAAGGGGGAGAGGGATATGGTGTGTGGTGCGTGTGGTCCGGTGTGGCGTTGCGGGGTGCGGACACTCTCAGTTCCTGGGTTCTTGCATTGGTGGTTCGGAGTAAGGCAGGAGCTTCGGAACCAAAGGTCAAAGTGACAACTGCAATTGCAGTGGCAGCGATAGCGGCAGAGCTACCCACCGACAGGTACTCGGTAAGGATCGGGTGGGTTCCTCTGGCTTGTGCTACGTCTCCGTCTCCGAATCCATTCATCCGACCGCCCAATGTTGCAACTGCTCCGCAAACGAGTGGCAGAGCGTTCACAGAGCTGTGGCAGAGGGAGTGTCAAACAGGTGTGCAGCGGGTGTCGACGTCATTGCATCTGCAAGGATTCCGTACACGGACCCGACCCAGACCCGGGCACGGATCAAAACCACACCGACGCAACGTCCAACCCGACGGACAATCATTCACAACGGCAGCGTGCATATGCAGCGCGCTGCTGTGCCATGCAGCCATGAGGCACACACATTCCATATCAATGGAAAATGGAACATTCCAATGGACTTTAACATTTCATTTAAAGTAAATACTTATATATACATACATAGTATGTACATAGTATGTATGCACATGCATTTACATATTCGATTGAATATTTGCTGATGTCGCACGCTAATTTTATTCTCAGTCTTCAATCTTCACTATGAGCTTGTTCTCAGTTTGTTGTGCATTTCTCTCATTTTTTTTGTTGTTTTTTTTTTTTTTTGCTTCATCCACATGCTTTACCGTTGTTGCGGTTTATCGTTACGCCCCGTAGACAATTCTCCTTCTGCCTATGAGTCAAATCGACTAAAAACTCTCATTCGCTTGCTGATTTACCGTTCTTACGGTCAATTGACCATCCATCCCATTGCTGCGCTCGTGTTACTGAGAGAGTGAGAGGTGCCTAGTGAGATGGGGGTGATGGGGGTTAGAACGAGAAGCATGCATAAATCAAGAGAGTAAGCGCGCAGCAGGAAAGGCTTGCGTTACAGTTAATATTTTGCAATGCGAAAAGCGCAGTTTCAGAGTTTCGCTTTTTCACGTGTCGCAACGGAAATCCAACAAATTTATAGATTTTGTACACACTTCATTTTTTTTACCTAAGCTCCATTTATTTTGGATTACTTTTGGCTACTTTTATTTACCACTGTGCGCTGCGCTGGTGGTGGTGGCTGTCTGGGCCCCTGGCCACACCTTTTTTGGGGTGGCGCCGCCCGACGTTTTGGGGCTGCTGTTCGTGGAGCTGCTGCTAACACAGTGACCTACTGCCGAGGCCAGCAGCCAGCAGCCGAGTGTTAACGGGTGCGGGGTACGGTGTACGGAGACGTATATGGAGGCGGCGGCGGCGACCGCGGAAGAAAGCGAAAGCGATAGTGACGTCATAGCTGGCATTCATTCACAGGATATGAGGCAGCACAAATTTTGGGGGCACGCGGCAAGCAGAGCGAGCATTGGGGCAATCGTTGAAGCTCTGCTAAGGGTGCGGCGCCTCGTGTTGCAAGTTGCAGCAGAGCAGCGCAAAGAAGGGCGGTGCACGGTACAGCCCAGCAGCCGAGGACCAGCAAAATGGAAAATTTCATTGAGAAAATGACTGTGGCATAGTCCCTACCACACAGTCCCCTGCTCTGCACTGCCCTGGCCACCCGTAGATACATTATCTGCAAAGGACACTGTGTGCGACATCAGCTTGCGATGCTGCCACAGCCTCTGCTGCTGCTGCTGCTGCTGCTGCTGCTGCTGTTGCTGCTGTTGTTCCTGTTGTTGCTGCTGCTGAAACTGGGCATGCCTCTACTGCTGCTGCTCTGCCATTCGGCTGCTGCTTGATGCCTGCGTCAGGCGCTCCAAGTTGAGCCTGGTTATGGTTTACATTCGAGGCAACAGCATTTGGCAAAATCAGTCGCAAACTCGTCTCCAAGCCAAACAGTCGTGAGCGGCTCTGGCCCCAGCATCAGCCTCAGCAGATGGAAGCAACAGAAGGACCCATAACAGAAGTCCATTTCCAAAGTCCGGGACAAACAAAAAGAAGCCTCAAATTTTCAATTGTGATCCAATACAATCTTTGGCTTGGCGCCAAAAATTATTTTTTTTTTTTAACTTTTTTTGGTTGTGTGTTCGAAAATGTGCAAAACATGCAGAGTAAGTCCTGAATGAATTGAAAGTGAAAGTGCAAGTAGCAAGTGAAATCAAACTGTAGATCCTGGCAGCCATCTGCTCTGGCCTGTTCTACGTGCGAGTTCCACCATGCAAGTTTTGAGCTATTTGAATCCAAAAACTTGACACGTTGAGCTCGTGCGTGGAGCGGCAAAATCATCGCCGCAGTTCCCACCAGAAATACTCGAAAGCACCGGTACTGAATAGCGCATGATATTAGCACATGTCTATTGTTTTTGTATTAACCAAAATCATTGCCTGCTCCAGAGAGAAGTGGGCTTTATTTTCAAGTAGAATAATCTTGAGAATCCTTGAGAAATCTAAAGCTGGAGAATAAAAGCAGCCAGTTATTTTTATTCGAGCAAAAATTCGAGCATTCCATCAGCAGAAGTTATATTCGAAATGAAATCATTTTAAGAGAGTTTTGAGTTTCTGATCATGGTAAAATTTATTCCCAAAATCAAAAGATTTCAATTCATTTGAAACTTTTAGATGTTTTTACATTTCAAGAGCCCAAACCCAAACGATATTATAAACACTACATTCACACAGTTTGTGTATTTAATTAGAATTTAGAAATTGTAAATATAATACCGAAATTCAGACAGTTTCAGTTTTTAGTTTTTAACAGTCCAAGTTTAAGGTCCATTTAAAGGAACGATTCTCGCAAAGTCACATCCATCACTCCCGATATAACATTATGTTTAAAATCCCAATATATTAGCAGCATTAAGTAGGCGGACGAAGAAATATTATTTTAATGTTTTTAAAAGTGAAAAGTGAAATAATCAAGGCGCTCATCCCTCCCATACACCGCTTTCTCTTCCCCAAATGATTTACTTCCTTAAACTTTACCAGACAACTGCCTATGTACATACAAGTGTACAAGTTCTATGGTATTTATTTCCTTTAGGGACTTTCCCCGTCTTAAAGAGCACCCACACTCCGATGTGCTGCCTACTTTCAGGGGCAGCTTCAACATTGTTGATATTGTTCCTCTTTCTGTTGATGTTTGCTGCTGAAGTTCGCGACTATGCATAGGGACACACGAACACGAATGAGGGAATAGGAATAGCACTACAGATGGAACTGCAGATGCAGGGATGGCTGTGTGTGTGTGTGTGTGTGTGTGTGTGTGTGTGTGTGGCGGCAGCCAGCAACATGTGACGCTTCTGCAGAGGCCATTTACCCGCCGATTTGCTGACGTCATAGTCTGCGCGGGGCCGGATGCTGTCGTTGGGCGCTGCCACTGCTCCGGATGCTGCCTCAGGACGCCATTTGATTTGCAGACCCAGTAACCCAGTGCCGAGTGGACACGAACGCCGACCGAAGCCACACACGGCGGAGGGTGGAGTAAAGCACTGGCAAGGGGCAGTGTCTGTGTCCTAGATTTTTGGGGGCATCTATTTTTAAAGCTGCTCCCGCCACTGCCATTGCCTCCCTGCCTGTAGCACTAGCAACTGCACCGCTTGCACCCCTTTTATGGTCTTTCCATACTTTCCTTACTTCGGTTTGCTTGCAAGGATTTTTTGCACCTATTTTACTCTATTTTGGTACTCCCTTTAGCGTGAGGGTACATCGACTTTCCACACATCGACAGCGTTGCTGAGGCATGAAGCTTTGTACAAAACCTCTCTAGATAATCGACTTGAAGGTAAATATATTATCAATTATCATCCAAGACATGAGAATGTCTTCCCTTGAAATTTGTACAAGCTGAAACACTGAAAGGGTATTCGAAGGCTCGGCCATCCATGCCGTTTGCTTTGGGAATCTTCAAGTATTGTGACGTAGCAGCGAAGGTCGCTGCTCCCTGGACTCTCTCTATGTGGTATCTCGCTCACTCTTTCACCCGCTCTCTCTCTCTCTCTCTGCAAAGGACACGTGTGACGCGCTCGCAGGAATGTACAGGACACGAGTGTACTGGGTGCAATGTAATTACAACGTTATTCCATGAATATTGATTGAAATCAGATTGGACAAGTGTGGGTTCTCCCAGTACTCCCACAGCCTGACAGCACAAGTCCTCCCTGTGTGAATTCTAAGGCAAACAACAACCATCACAGCGCTGTGTAAACTTTATATTTTGTTAAACTTTCCTTCGGTTTAATTAAACATGCAATTCAATTCAATTCAATTCAATTACTCAAGGCAACAAGCAACGAGTCACTCTAGACGACAATTGGCAATGCTGACCTTTTTCTATGACTGTGGCTTCAAACTGTTTTTCTCATGGGCATTTTTAGTCTGCTTTTACAATGCATCATTTCACAACATTTTTATATTCCAGCTGTAGCCAATGCCTAATCTAACCTTCTCCATTACTCTTCAGTTATTATAAAAGTATAAACAATCTATCAATAACCTATGTACATGTCTCCTTGGTCAAATTTTCCATTGATCTTTTTCCAAATAAAAACGCATTCCTCTGTTTTAATTTCTATAATTGCTTAAAATTACTTTTATCTGTTTTAACATTCAATCCAAATCCTTTCAACTTTAGTTAAACTTAATATATACTGAAATAATTATTTGATGTATTAACCAAATCTTTTAACATTCACTTTTACTTCTTCTTGTCTTTCCTCAGAGTACATACTTCTCTTTGAAGGAAATCTCTTGTGGTTCCTTTTGGCAGGTTCCTCTTAGGTTTGTTTTGCTTTTGCAGCATACTTGCAGGGGCCGACCTTGTTGGGCGGAAAGCAATGACATTTGTACATACAGATGTATGTTCATATGTGGAAAATACTTTGGAAATTATGGTTTCCCCAAGACGGCAATCGACTGATCGCATACGATGGCCTCCTTGCCGCAGACAATCTGTCACTTGATACGCGCTGCTTAAGCTCCACGTTTGGGGTTACCTTTAACGTTACCTTTGTCGAGATTCACACATACACATACTCGCACGCATGCATACGCACAGATACACACAGACACCCCAACCCCATGGTAGAGCTGCCTTGTACGGGCGCTGACCAGCGAAGCATTCCAAGCGGACCGTACCGGACCGGACGAGACCGCAGCGAGCGAGACCTCCTGCTCCCCTGGGGATGCCATATAAGTGCGGAGGCAGAGCAGGTGGAAAAATGTTATTTAATTTTTGTAACGCCCTCGTGCAAAATAGGAATGGGAAATGGGAAATGGGGGATGAACAGCATGGGGTTTCCTCAGCGATTGTGTGTGCTCCCCATGCTCGCTGCTTGCCTGCTGCTGGCCATTCCAGTTGCAGTTGCATATCTCCATACGGATCATATTTCCAATTGGGCTTCAGCTTCAGCTTTGGCTCTGACTGGCACTGGCACTGGCACTGCCTTTGCCTTTGCCTTTTCCTTTGGTCGAAGTGTCAAGCACCCCGTGTGGCGGCAGTGGCGGTGCACAACAACCTGCCTCAATGTCTGGCCGGCTGTGGCACTTTTGGAAATGTGCCGCGTTCTTTTTTCCATTTTGTTGTTGTTTCTTTTCGTGTATTTCGGTTGACTTTTGCTGCTCAGCTGCTTCTGTTTCTGCTGCTGCTGCTTCTGCTTTTCCTTTGTATGTTTTCCAAGCGGACGGCCCCTGAAAGTAGGCAGCGGCGGTAGCAGTTTTTCCACACACACACACACACACACCCACACCCATACACACACCAAGAGGCCCTAACAATATTACACGCACACATGTAAGTCTTCGTCCGTCCGTGTCTTTTTGTTGCAGTTGAAAAAACTTAAACAGGTCCGAGGGATGCGACGCCGCAGTCAGCAACGGCAGCAGAGTCCACGGTGGCAGCGCCAGTGACAGCGGCTGCGGCTCCACCGTGCAACTATAAAAGCCCAGCGACAGTCAGAACAATGTCTCAGTGAAACATCGTTAATTAAGCGACAAGCAGCCGGAGGCGCAGCACCCGAACCAGCAGCAGCCACAAGACAGGATGACACCCTGGTCAATCCCTGGTTGCAGGACAGATCCCATCAGAGATGCCGCCTAACTTCTTCTTTTTTGTTCATGTGCAAACAGGAATATTTTTTTTGTTTGTGTGTGATTTTAAGTGCCTTCAAGGATGTCCTGCTGGACAGCCCAAATATGATCAAAGAGCGGAGAAGCAATTTGGCAAAATATCGGCAAAAGGGAAGCAAATATCTGTAAAAAGCGTATTCAAATCAATACAAAAAAGAAACGAAAGGAACGAGAATTAGCTTAGGAGGCGCCATACCATGCCGCAAGTCGGCATTCTAGCATTCGGCATTCTGGCAATCAAATATTCAAAAACGTGCTCAGGCCCTTGCCCACAGAGACCAATTACCGATGGAACTTTGGCCATATGTTTGTGGCTGAAGGGGACATCATCATCATTTATTTATTCATTAAACATTCGGCAAAGTCGGTGCCCCGCTTCCCAAACATAAGTCCCACTCGTGTTACCAAAACTTTTTTCCGTTTAAAGTTCCCAGTGAGCCGTTCAGTGCATTTGTGATTCCAGTTCGAGCGGTACTTATTGCAGCTGCTGGCCACTGCACAAGATTAGATTTAAGACTCTTGTGCGTGTGACAGCGGCTATTGTAAGAGGCCATATAAGCATCAAAGTACAACTAAACACATAATGCCATCGATGGGTGTTTGCTTGGTTCCGTTTTATTCCAGATGAGGTGCAAATGTGCCCCATGGGAAGCCATACAGCCCTACTACAGCCATTTGCCTATTTTCCCTACTCCCCCACTCACACAGCTGTGAGAGGGCCATTTCACCAACACTTTTAAGATAATTTCTGACGCATTAACCTCGAGTTAAATCAAATTGTAACGAACTAATCGAATTAACACGCTGACTCAAATACTTCGATTATTTTGTTCTATCGAAATTTCGAAAATCTATCTATCGAATTTGTTATTACAAAACGTGCACACTATTCCTAATATTACAAACCAGGGTGACCATTTGAGGTATATTAAGGATATTATGACAACGAAATTGAGTTCTTTGTAAATTAACGGAACGTCGGAATAATTAAATAATTTATATGGGCCAGCAACATGCTGGGAAAAGTGAGAAACATGCTGACAAAGTTGAGCAGCACTGTTCGCCAACATTTGGTACGGAATAAAGAACACTTAGTACCCCTAGTGGGAGGTATATCCTGGAATTGAGGACATGTTGGATATCTCAGGCTGCAATCAATGCAATAACAAGTCGATCTGTGTTTTAGGTGCAGACTATAGATATGGAGAATGTATTTACATAGAAAGCATATGAAAAGGTTAAAACATTTCAGTCTAAGATAAAGTCATTATTAATGTTTGAGAGCAGCTTTGAAAATCAAATTTTAATATTAATTTATGGAAATAGGGTATACAAATTCCCGTACTAAACTATACCTACAGGTTGACAAGCAACAAATTGCCAAATACGTAGTCATCCATTTCCACTCACGTAACGTTTTATGATAGTTTTGTGAGTGGATCATTTTATTTTTTAACTTAATTTGGAAATATTCCAATTAAAAGCAGTCTTAAAAACAAGCCAATCTTAGAGAGAATGGATTAATCAATCGGATAAAATTATAGTTTTAGCGCTTAGACTCCGAACTAGCTAGTAATATCAAATAGAACATCAAACTCGAGGAATATGATTTCAGATTGCGGTATATTAACGGAATATTTTTACAATGGGGTATGTTTTAGTATTTTTTTAAGGGTGATGCTGTATATTTGATTGATAATTCCGCGGTCCCACTGTTAAAAACTACGCAGAAATAAAAAACAACTTAAAACAATAAAAAAGGTTGAAAACTGTGCAACGAAACAGGCATAAAGATGCTTGTGTGCATTAGGATGCATACTATTAAGTAAGGGAAAGGATGGAAAAAGTGTTCTGGTTATGCGAGTAAGTACCTGCATTCAGACTGTCATACCCTACCAGCGCATTGCTATCGATAGGCGCCTACACACTTTCCACAACATTGCAGACAAAACTCTATCAACAAATCCAGAAAAATACACATTCAAGTACAATGAATAACTCGAACGGGTCAGAGCCACGACGACAGGGACCACCAGCAGCAGCTGTGTCGCCCCGCGTGACCCAGTCATTGTCGGAGTTTGATGCCGAAGTTGAGGAGCAATTACGACGACGCGCACTTGCCCAGCAGCCACCGCCGCCAGTGGGACCGAGCGTGATACCCAATGGCGCCTTTCCTGGTAAGAAAGCAATTTCCGAGCGATGGCCGGATTCAACTTGGTCAGCCAACTAATCCTTAACCTCGACAGGTTCCCTTACACCTGGTTGGAACGACCCACCGCCACTGAACCCCGACTCGGTTCTGGGCAATGCCAACAGTCGACGGCCACGCATTGATCCACGTCGTCGCGCGCCCTACCCCATCGAGAGCAATTCATTGCTATTTTACCCCAACCCGGAGGCAGGCGGTGCTGAGCCCTCATCGCGCCCAACAGCCATGGTAATGCCGCGACAGCTGCCACTACCACCTGACGCACCCAATGGCGCTGCAACCCACGAGCCCGATGAGGGCACAGTGCCAACCCGCGGACGGCCCGCATCAGGCAATGCTGCGTCCAGGGTGCCCACAGCCGTGGTGCCACCGCGCATGAAGAAACCCAATCATGCCAATTTGCCCCACTTTTAGATCTAATCACTTGATGTATCATAGAAATTCCAAATTCGTGTGTGTAAGCATTCGCAAACTGCGTTGGAAGGCATTTGGGGATTACACATGCGTCCTTGAACTCCCGTTTTTCGGCCCGACAAACTCCCCAGGACCTACGTCAGGATGACACATCAATACTCCCTTCTGTAATCCAGTAGAATGCACTTAAAAATATACTACTCTAATCGTACACGTGACTCTGTCTCTGTCTCTGCTTGTCTTCTCCTTAACTTTATTTAACAGCGAGTAATAACAACAACAAAAAGGGTCAACAAAGGATATACATAACACCAAGCGATCACTACCAGGGCAGCTGGGAGCCATCGTAGTTGATGAAGCCACCGTTGTGCTGCTCGCTCAGCTGGTTGAGGGTCTGGATTATTTGGTTGGTACTCGTGGGTACGTCCAAGGGGGCACTGCTGCCGCCCATGTCGGTACGCACCCAGCCGGGATGCAGGCTGATGCAGAGGATCTTCTCCGGATACAAATCGATGCTCAGCGACTTGGTGGCCGCGTTGAGGGCGGACTTGGACGTGCGGTAGCCATACATGCCCCCGTTCGTGTTGGATCCAATTGATCCCAGCACGGAGCTCATGTTGATGATTGCTGCGCGACTCACGCCCATGGGCTCGCTGCCGTTGGCCTCGGACGCCTTCTTAAGCAGCGGCAGACAGGCCTTGGCCAGCATGATGGGCACCACGGTGTTGGTTTGCAGGGTATCCAGGATGTCCTGGGGCCTGGTGGCGCCAATGCGCACCGACTTGGGCGCCACACCAGCGTTGTTAAAGAGCACATTAAGTCCGGCACCCTTGGTCACGCCCTCGATCTCGGCAATCAGTTTATCATAGGCATCGAAATTTTTCAAATCTGCAACGATTGGGGTTTGTTTTGTATAGGATTGGGAATGTCACAGACCGGGGCGCCTGTCCACTCACCGATCTCCAAGATGTGTATGTTCGAGTGCTTCTTGGCCAGATCTTCCAGTTCCTTTTGAACGAAAGCATTTGAAACAAATTATTATTTTGTTTGGGGTTGCCACTCTTTAGTGGCACTACTATCGATAAGAATCGGCGTTTGGGCACACCAAAAACGAAATAGCATACGAAAGCTCGTTCATTCGATGAACTAGATCCGTTCCCTTATTTTGCTCGATTTATTTTTCGAATCGTTATTGTTGGATGCTTTTTTGATGACCTCCCTTCCTTTCTCTAGGTCACACTCCATGTGACTTTCTGAGACTGCTATCGGTAAAGTAAAGATAACGATGAAGATGAACTCATTTAGTTAGTTCACATCGTGAATAGTTCTTTCTATCGTTCGTTCACGAGCTACCCAACACTAGTACAAAAGCTATTGCAAAAAGGTTTGCGCCGCTTATTTCCATTTTGCGTTTCGCTGTCGAGAGTGCTATCTCCGTAACCCGCTGCTACTACTGCTGCTGTTTCTTCCCCAATCTCAAGATATTATTTTGTGTTCGCGTCTTTTACTAGTCCTGTCCCTTGGCCTGAATTACTTGGACAACCTAACGACGATACAAAAAATGGCGCCCGTGCAAGGTGAGTGCGAAAGTGTGGAGTGGAGTGGACTGGAGAAGAGAGAATATATGACCACGAATTAGTGCCCGTCGGGTTTGTAGTTGTTGTATGTTTGTCTGTCTGTCTGGTTATATGGTCATTCGCGTAGTTTCTTGGGTTATGAGTCATGGAGGGGGCAACTATGACTTGACGAAAAAAAAAACAACAAATCTGGCGAGCACTCACCACTGCCTGGGCCCGGCTGCGACATGTGGTGAAGAGATGCTGCGGTGGCTGCGGCAGGCTATTGAGGGCCTTGACCAGGCCCAGACCCAAGCCACGATTGCAGCCGGTTATCAAAATGGAGTTCATCTTGTCCTTCTGTCCGCCGATGTCGGTCTCCGGCTTTAATGATCAGCGTAAATCTAATCGTCCACACTCGAGATTAGGGCTATGGGCCACAATAAAATGTGTGACACTGGCGGCAAGCACTGGCTGACTACTGGGGCTCTAGGCGGCTTGGAGGGCTGGCTCGATGGATTTTGCCAGAACAATGTTCCCGGTCGCTTATCTGCTCTCCGCACTTGAGTTTATAGTCGTAACATTTGACGGTCGCCGGCGGCCAGGGCATGCAGCTGACAGCGTTGCCAGCCATCCTGCCGATGTTATCGATACCCCACTTGCAGGCCTATTTTTCCAATGTTTTGAAATGGACTCAGCTCTGCTGAAAAGGAGCCAGCAACCCTAGAGCGACAACTGTTGCGCTTCCAATTGGAAATTATGGAAATTTGTGCAAATTATTGCGCTGGTCATCCAGCTGCTGCCGCCGCCGCTTCCATCATCATGAACGCTCTATCGCCATTCCGCTGTGCTCGGCGCATTCGCATCGGCGGTGCGCACTCTCGCCGCTCTCCTCAGTCTCTCGCTGTTACGTAGCCCGCTATCGGTGCCTCCGTCTGCCCACCACATTCGTGGCATTCCAATAGCGACGTGTTTTCTGTGTTATTCCACCACCGCCGCCGCTCGACCAGAAGAAAGCGTTCTACAGCTTTTTGCAAAGTTCGCTAATTGTTCTGGATAGAGATAATAGATCCATCCATAAGACGACATGTCGCTCACCCTTTGGAGCTCGAGATTCTCGGTGACGTTCGTGCGGCAGTATGCGACGATATTCACGTCTGGCTCTGTTGCCACCAGCAGTCTACAAAATAAGTTCACAAATTCAAGTATCCTCAGTTTTCACAACAACGACAAGCAACGGCAGCGAACTCTATTCACCATGAAGAACAATCGTCAGGGCAAAGCACCAACGACCAGCGGTGCCACCACAGATACTGCCAACATTGGCGGTATCGGAGCAGCTCCTCCCTCTGCCTCGCAGCATCCACACTGCAACAAGCAGACGCTGTACGATCATCCGCTAGTCCGTCAGCAGTCCTCTACAGGTAAGCCAGAGGGCAGTTGGCAACGCGATACACCCTTCCCTTTCCATTGTATATCGCTTATGCAATAACAGTTGGTCCTATACCTCGTTACCCCCGCCCGTCCACCGCATAAATATGTAAGCTTATCGTACTTCGTACTCTGGCACGTAGAGCGGCAAAAGGTTTATGCCGGCAATCTGCAAAGTCATTGTAGGCGGCAGTAACAGTAACTTTCCAAAAATCCATTGAACATGTATCCAATGTGTGGATACGGGTACAGGTGTACCCATGTACCCATAAATTAATTTCACAAGACTCTCTTTAGTGTGACCCTCTAGCTGAGCCAACGGAACTTTCGAGAATCTCTTCTCCCTCTGTCTATCTCTGTGCACGATTTCACCATCACTTTGTGCATTATATTGCTTATCGGCATAACAAATGGATAATTGCATCATCATTGGACTTCGTCATCATCGCAAACATCAACAACTGATTGCAACGTGACGACAAATGTGGCTTTACAGATCGGGAGACAGATAAACGGTGAACACAGGGGGAAAACTGATATCTGCTTGGTGGAGACACATGGGACTGCCAACTGTTTTCTGTGGTTTCGATTCTGCGGCTGCGATTGCGATTGCGATTACGGGTCCGGGTCCGGGCCGCCTGTAACCATGGCAGCCCACAAAGCGCCAAAGCAAAAGTCAGTGGGTGGCATTTATGCATGTAGCGGGCGTGTCACATATGATTGCTCCAGTTTGATTTGCCTGGCATTGGGGGGCGGGCAAGAACAGGGCTAAGGCGTGGCTTGGCTATCGCTGACTTGCATCTAAGCAAACACTGGGTAAAGACGTTCACGTTCAGTAAGGACCGGGCCGCGGACCGTGTCTGGACATGCATCTGTTCGATTTTGTGCCCGCCTCCGTGGCGGACGAAGAGCCACCGCATGAACGGAGCGTCTACCGCTCGGCCTACATCGACATACGCCTGCGTCGGCATCTGCCGATGACACAAGAAGGTGCTATCTCGTGATATCCTTACGACTTCTCTTGGCATTCCTTTCCATTGCAGGTAATTATGATTACGACCTGGTTGTGATTGGCGGTGGGTCAGCTGGTCTGGCCTGCGCCAAGGAGGCCGTCCAGAATGGTGCCCGTGTGGCCTGCCTGGACTATGTGAAGCCCACGCCCATCGGCACCAAGTGGGGCGTTGGCGGCACCTGCGTCAATGTCGGTTGCATTCCCAAGAAGCTGATGCACCAGGCCTCGCTGCTGGGCGAGGCTGTTCACGAGGCGGCCGCTTATGGCTGGAATGTTGATGACAAGATCAAGCCGGACTGGAGCAAGCTGGTCACCTCCGTGCAGAACCACATCAAGTCTGTCAACTGGGTGACTCGCGTGGATCTGCGCGACAAGTAAGTGGAAGCCCCTCCTGTCTGTGGCCCCGCAATCCATCTAACGCCCGATCCCTGCTCTTTGTGCCCTCAGAAAAGTGGAGTACATCAACGGTCTGGGCTCTTTCGTGGACCCGCACACCATGGTTGCCAAGCTGAAGACCAACGAGCGCACAATAACCGCTGAGAATTTCGTCATTGCCGTGGGCGGACGTCCCCGCTATCCGGACATTCCCGGCGCCGTTGAGTACGGCATCACCAGCGATGATCTTTTCAGTCTGGACCACGAGCCCGGCAAGACCTTGGTTGTTGGCGCTGGCTGTAAGTAAAGCATATTTGATGATGATCGAACCATGCGCTTATCCTTCCCTGTTTTCCTATAGATATTGGCCTGGAGTGCGCTGGCTTCTTGAAGGGACTCGGCTACGAGCCCACTGTGATGGTGCGCTCGATTGTGCTGCGCGGCTTTGACCAGCAGATGGCCGAGCTGGTGGCCTCCTCGATGGATGAGCGTGGCATTCCCTTCCTGCGCAAGACGGTGCCACTTTCCGTGGAGAAGCAGGACGACGGCAAGCTGCTCGTCAAGTACAAGAACACGGAGACCGGCGAGGAGGGCGAAGATACTTATGACACCGTCCTCTGGGCCGTTGGCCGCAAGGGCTTGGTCGAGGATCTGAATCTGTCCAACGCTGGCGTTACCACAGTCAAGGACAAGATCCAGGTTGACACGAAGGAGACCACCAATGTGCCCAACATCTATGCCGTTGGCGACATCATCTACGGCAAGCCCGAACTGACACCCGTGGCTGTTCTGGCTGGTCGCCTGCTGGCCCGTCGCCTCTATGGCGGCTCCAACCAGCGCATGGACTACTCGGACGTGGCCACCACCGTTTTCACGCCCCTCGAGTACGCCTGCGTGGGCCTCAGCGAGGAGGATGCCGTCAAGCAGTACGGTGCCGATAACGTGGAGGTCTTTCACGGCTACTATAAGCCCACAGAGTTCTTCATTCCCCAGAAGAGCGTTCGCTACTGCTACTTGAAGGCAGTCGCCGAACGCAGCGGCGACCAGCGTGTCTATGGTCTCCACTATCTGGGACCCGTTGCCGGTGAGGTCATCCAGGGCTTTGCCGCTGCCCTCAAGTCCGGTCTGACCATCAACACTCTGATCAACACGGTGGGCATCCACCCGACCACCGCCGAGGAGTTCACCCGCCTCAGCATCACCAAGCGCTCCGGCCTGGACCCCACACCGGCCAGCTGCTGCAGCTAAATCTGCACTCGCCCCCGGAACAAACCCCTGCAGCCGGAGGGAGACATCGCCTTAGCCGTCGCTGCCCGCAACCTGCAAACTGAATTGAATTGAATGGAATTGTTGTTGCCGCGGCCCAGCGATACAAAGTTTACTTTTCGTTTAAGTTTCCACCAAATTAACCACCCACCCCTCCCCCAAAAAAACACAAACAATAGCCTCAACCGATGCTTCTGCAGAGCCCACTCCATGATGCAGATGAAGATGCAAAGAAACACACAGAGAAAGAGAGAGCGAAGGAGAGCGTGGAACGGGGATCGGAGAACGGGATATGGTGACCGGCGGAAGAGTGGAGGCTTCCGCAAGGGACCGCACAACATTCTCCCACCTGTTGCCCGTCCAACTGTCCCAACGGTTCACCCACATGCCCCACAGCTGCACTCAAAATTTTGAATTTATGTTAACAAATTATAGTATCCCATGAAATAAGAAAAACCCTTTATCTGTATGGTAGGAAAATATAATTTTTCACCCACAATTAAAGGCTGTCTAATTGTTGGTATGTGGATGCAGCTGCATTACAATCACATCCGAGCACATTTTTGCACTTGGCTTTGCACGAAGCTGTGACTGTCTTCTACAACTTCATTATGGAAAACGCTGCCAATTCTATAATTTTGAAGATATTGGGGCTCAAATTAAACTGATATTTCTTGAAGCATTTAACTATTGATTCACTCACAGAAATCAGATCGGTGTGGGATATAGACCCACGAAGTTCGAACCACTTTTTGCCATCGCTATTCAGTTACATTACGAATTGATTTATTCACATTAAGCATTCCGATCGTAGACTTTTTTCTATTATAGAATATGCTGGCCTCTGCACCATTGCTAAGATATGGATCCACTATCGAGAGAAGCTATATAGACGATCATTGGGTACTGCTTTACAAAAAATCAACTTTATATTGATGGGCTATTTGGGACTTCATGAATATCGATTGAATGCTAATCCAGTAGTTCCCAACAGACAAAGGGCTCTGCCTCTAGACTCAAACACCAATTAGATTTAGAGCTGCGACTCAAACTATCCCCTCAACGATTATCCTTGATATGAATGTGATAACTATGCACGTCCCCAATGGAATATTAAATTGAACATATGAAACCAACGGTACCACAGCGCACCTCAAAACCAAACGAAAAATGTGGACCTCTACATCAGTGGTCCGTGGCCACAAGCTAGCAGTGCGTTTGTGTGCGAAGACAGGACGCCGTGACTAGTCGGGTGGCCTGGGTCTGGGTCTGGTTCGGGGTAGAATTGTGCAATGCATTGGGATTGCTATCTGGAATATGAGTTTCCCCAGGCTGTCATTTTATGGGAGTACATTTTATGCCGGCAATTATTGGCATACCGTTCAGACCTTCTGGAATTGATGAGGCCAGACCGCAAATGGAATGACATTCGGGGATTTAAGGTGAAATTAGTCATGGCAATTAAATAGGGGCCAATATCCATCCACCTCAATAATAGCGGATAATTACATTGGTTTTAAAGTCAAACATGTGAAATCCAACTTAGTTAAGGCTTAAAAGGGAAATTCGAGATAATTTAAGTGCCAAAAGGACCTTTTGCTTTGCCTACATTTCATCCTGCGTACGCTTCCATGTTTGCTGCAAGCGCTTGAGAATGATTTTCAGTGTCCTCAATATTCTTACATCGAAAATTACACACAATTTTGATGCACCGTACAATCTGAGGATTATCCAAGCATAAATTATAATCCTACTTATAGACGGGGATGTGGCCATTATTTCAATCTTAATGTTCCAATAAGCTCTTAACAATATCCCTCTGAAAATACGTACAATATTTTGGCTTAAAACTAGAGGATTCCTTTTCCTTCACATGACTAAGAGCGGGATGGCCAATAGCATCAACACAATCTGGATGCATTCGGGAATCTCGTCTGAAGGCCTTTTGTATTTTTCTATTTGATGTTTATTTTGGTTGTTTTTTTGTTTCCTATTTTCACGTATTGTATAATTATTTTTTGTTTTTCTTTTTGAACAACTTGAAAGACATTTTATGCCGTCGCATACTCCTGCTGCTGCTCCTCCTCCTCCTCCTGTTGCTGCTGCTGCTGCTGCTGCTCCTCCGCCTGCTGACTTTTCTGTTCTCAAGGGGACGGGGGGGTCGAAAGCAAAGTTAAAAAAAAAAATATATAGAGCATTAATTAATTAGTAGTTATATCAGGGGTAGGAGGAGGTCTAGATGGCGACGCTCTGCTTGGACTGCTCGTCCTGCCGCTGCTGCTTGTTGACCGCCGATATGCACTTGGCCATGGTGGGGGAGGCGCGTGAAATGGCGTCGGTCATAAAGTAATCCTTCAGCTCCTTTTGCTTCACATCGATGGCCACGCCGCTGATGGATTTGCTCTGAAAAGAGAAGGTATAAATAAAATATGAGAATCGAAGCGTACAGGGGGACTACTCACGATTGCAGCCTGGGCACCGGTCTCATTGAAGCCGGCTGGCTCAAGCTCTCCGAGGCGCGTCAGATGGGGCGAAATGTCTTCGAGGCGAGAGCGGAGCTCGTCGAGTGTGTCGTAGGGCAGCGGTGTGCCCACCACCTCGGAGATGGCACGCAATATCTTCCAGTCCTCGCGGGCCATGCCGGGTGGTGAGACTCCCGGCAATGTCTGCTGGGGCCTGCCCTCCGTGTTCACGTAGATGGCCTGCTTCTCCGTGTAGGCGGCACCGGGCAGCACAGCGTCGGCAATGGAGGCTCCATTGTCGCCATGCGATCCAATGTACACCACAAAGCAATCCTTGGGCAGCTGCTCGCGGGTCACCTTACCGGCATCGGCATTCAGCAGGAACAGCACCTTGGGCTGAGCCTTGATGGCGCGGTCTGCGCCCGCCTGGTAGCCCACATCGTAGGCGCCCACCTGGGCGGCATTGTTCTGCAACACGTTGAAGGGGTTCCACTCCTGCAAATCACAGCAAAGCAATAATCAAGGATCACCAATAAGAGATATGTGAGCAGAGCGGCGACTCACTGGCTTCTTCAGCTTCTGGCAATACTCCACGATGGTGGCATGGATGGCAGCACCATCTTCGCGCTCCAGGAGGTCGGCACCAATGATGATGGCCGGCTTCTTGGCGCCCTCGAGCACCTTGGAGAAGGCGTGCGAGCCAGAGCAGACGTCCTTGATGAGGGCAGGGTCGGAGCCGAGGTTGTTGTGCTCGTACGACAGATCGACCTTGGGTCCAATGGAAGCGATCTGTAGCTCATTGTGGACGTAGGCCTTGCGCAGACGCGTGTTGACGAGGGGAGCCTCGTAGCGGGGATTTGTGCCGACTAGGAGGACAGCATCGGCCTCCTCCAGACCGGCAATGGTGCTGTTGAGCAGATAATTGGCTCGCACATCGGTGCCGGAGCCCTTGATGAAGCCCTGCTCTGTGACGACTGTCTCGCCCTCGAGGCGATTGATCAGATCCTTGAGCGCCACCATGGCCTCAACGTCGGCCAGCTGTCCGGCAACACCGGCCACCTGTCCATTGGCCTTCTTCAGGGCCTTGGCCACCGCAATGAGGGCGCCCTCCCACTCCACGGCCTGCAGCTCACCGTTGGGCATACGCACCATGGGGGCGATCAGGCGCTGGCGCTTGAGGCCGTCGCAGGCGAAGCGGGACTTGTCCGCCAGCCACTCCTCGTTGACGTCCTCGTTCTCGCGGGGCAGGATGCGCAGCACCTCGTTGGTGCGGGTGCTCACGACAATGTTGCTACCGACGGCGTCCAGGACATCGATGCTGCTCACCTTGCGGATCTCCCAGGGACGGGCCACGAAGCTGTATGGCTTGTTGGTGAGTGCGCCCACGGGGCACAGGTCGATCACGTTGCCCGAGAGCTCCGTGAGGAAGAGCTTCTCCACGTAGGTGCCAATCTGCATGTCGTTGCCGCGTCCGGTGGTGCCCAGATCGTCCACGCCGGCGATCTCCGAGGCGAAGCGCACGCATCTGGTGCAGTGGATGCAGCGGGTCATGATGGTCTTCACCAGCGGCCCAATGTCCTTGTCCTCCACAGCGCTGCGCATGATAAAACGTTAGGAATCAATCAGGAGGAGGACGCGAAAGGATCGCCGGGCTCTTACCGCTTGCCGGTGTAGTGGATGTCCGTGAAGCGGGACCGATCGGAGCCGAAGGCCATGGCCTGATCCTGCAGATCACACTCGCCGCCCTGGTCGCAGATGGGACAGTCCAGTGGATGGTTCATCAGCAGGAACTCCATGACGCCCTCGCGTGCCTTGCGGGTCAGATCCGAGTTGGTCTTGATGCGCCAGCCCTTCATTACGGGCATGGCGCAGGCGGCCACCGGCTTGGGGCTCTTCTCCACCTCCACCAGGCACATGCGGCAGTTGCCGGCCACGGCCAGACGCTCATGATAGCAGAAGCGCGGAATCTCAACGCCCACCAGGGCTGCGGCCTGCACATATGGATGGAGATGGAGCGAGTTGATGATCAGTGGATCAGTGCATTGTTAGGCCAAAGGACTCACCTGCAGCACTGTGGTACCAGGGAGCACCTTCACGGGAATGTCATCCACAAAGACCTCAATCTTCTCGGGCGCCTTGGCCGGTGTCTGTGCCACGATGGCGCTGGTGCGCACCGCTCGGCTGGCGATCTGATGTGTGGGTGAGCCCAGTGCGCTCAGCGCCTTGACAAGCGGTGCTCGTATCATATTTTCTGCAATGAGAAGCAACCACAAAAACTGCAATCCTCTTTCCTAACAATTACATAAGTCAGCTGGCTGGCAACATTGGCCAACTATCGATTTGTGACCGTCCGTGGGCCCAAATGCCCGACAATTGTTTGCTGCAGGTGCTGGAGAACTTCGCGGGGGTTCAGGGAGTTGCGTGGCTGTGGGACGTATAGATCAAAACCTACCGAAATGTTGGAAATTATTTATTTGAATTCTCGATGCGGAGACAACTTTTTTATCGCTTTTGACAGTCGCACTGTGACTGTCGCGTTGCCAACTGCACGTTTGACAGCTGACCGCTGCGGAAGGCAAACACTCTGTAGATGTACACTTTAAAAGTATATTTTTACTGGTTATTGTTTGAGTTGGCTAAACAATAATTATTGGCTCCACGCCCTATTATTTCCTTTAATGTATTAGGTTTTTCTGGCGGCCCTTCTTTTTTCAAGTAATTGGCAACGCGGCAGTTAACAGCTGTTCGAGTTTTGTTTACTTCGAATGACCATTCCCATGTAAACGTTCTTGTGTCGAAATTTAAAAAAAGGATGGATGATGGCGCCACCTGTTTCGAACACACGAAACACCATTTCTGCAGCAAAAAGCAAAATTAAATAAAGCCTTAATTACTTTGAATAGTTAATGAGTAAACAAAATGGGGAGATTCAAATTAGATGGCTAATTTGCAAAACCTACCGGCGCCAGGGACACATTTGGCGTCATCACATTGATGCGACGGTAGCTGCGGGCCTGACCGCCTGCCGCCAAGCCGATGCCACAAGTAAGATCAAATCTTGACATGAGAGTCACGCGAAAAATTACAACAGCAATAACCACAATGGCTGGAAGTCGCTTGGAGCCGTCATCTACCATGTCTGGACAGACTAACGCACGATTCTGTGGGGAGTCGTCCCTGGCGAACGGCGCCACTGTCTCGGCTTGGGCCACTCCACTAGAGGCGAGTGCGTGACACGAGCTGCCCTCGACAAAGGATCATTGTGGCTTTTTCTAGATAAATCCGGTAATCTGGAGAGCGGGTATCCATCTGGTGTGTTCACACACACTCGCCCACCTCTACCGCCAGAGTATCGCTGCCAGGTAATCAGATAAAAATATATTATGACGTAGCAGACCGACTTTTCATTGTTAATTGAGCAACAGAGCGCCAGACCTCAGACCCTTCTGTCCCGTTCCGATCTGATGCGATCCTATCCCATCCGACCCGACCCGGCCCGGCCCGGCCCTGTATGATAGAGACGTGCCTGATATCTCTTGGCATCGGGGCATTGGCGATGCGAGGCGATGTGATGCTGCGTCTTCATCGTTGGCGTCGTCGTCGTCACCGGCGTCGGCCGTCTGGGCGCCTGTTGGCTGTCTCTTATCTTGTATCTCGGCTTTTGTTTCTCCCTCCTCTCTCTGGCCTCGCTGCCCCCGCCGCTCAGGTGTGTTTGTGTGTGATAGAGTTTTTTCTCTTTAGCACTATCGTATTGTGTCTGTGTATGTGTGTGTGTTTGCTGCTTCTGTTGCTGCCACGCTCCAGACGTGTCGCCACAATTTGCAGCCAAACGCCGGCAACAGTGGCTTGGCGCCTAAAATCAAACGGGGGCCGAACGAAAATTTTAAAAATAACGTCCAACAACACGACGCACGATGGACATCACGACGCCGGCGCGGGCACTGGCGGCGGCTAATAATGTGATTTGTCTCCTCCGTGATGGGGCACCCGGCGCAGACCTGCTCCCCGGCATCTTTAGTATGTGATAATTTTAAGCAATTTACTCCCCTTTTCGTGGCAGTAGGCAGGGACCAGCATTTAACGGTGTCCTTGATGGGAGCGCTCGCCCTCAGCGTCGACAGCGGAGGAGGATGAAGAGGCAGGAGGTGACTGGCGGCTGGCAGCCATTTCTGCGGATCGTCGTCATAAAGCAGATACATATGCATCATATGATTATAATTATATGGCGCACATCCACAGAGTCCCCCTAACCCCATAACTGGAGAACGCATGGTACAGTGAACGCTGCCAATTGGCAGACAATTGGAAAAGCACTCCGTTTAAATCAACGAACAGCGAACTAGTGTGAAAGAAAGATGGGTGAGAGGGACTCGGTAAGAGAGTGCCGTGAGGTTATTATTGCCCAGAGTGTATTTGCATAGGGTGACACATTTGCAGAGAGCGCAGAGCTCTGTTACGATCGTCGCACATTATTCGGGTGTCCCAAACAAATTGGATACTCGGAAGAGCAGAAATTCTTCACCTAAGCCAAAGACACCTTTGCTTATCCAGTGCATGGAAGGAGAAGGTGGCCGCAGTGGATGCTTTTGTTTTGTTTTTTGCAAGGAGACGAATGCAATCGAGACAGAGAATGCAAAACATGTGGTTCTTCGTTCGTTATTCTGATGCTCTCTATCTCGGCAGTCCCACAGCAAAAAAACCTACTGTCCCGAGCACTTTCTTTTCCGCTTGCATCCATAAGTCAGGGAGCCTACTGTAGTGGTCAACTACACCACAGGGTCACTGTCAGCAGTGCTGCAGCTGCAGCAGTGGCAGTGGCAGCGCAGCATTTCCTTTGGCCCGCGTTGGGGGTCACACAGACAGCAGCTCCGTCGATCTGTGCGCCGACTGCGCTGCCGGCAGCACCGCGCTAGAGACAAAAAACTGGTGTTCGGCTCTCGTTTGCGATTGCTCGGCTCTGGCTGGGGCTTGGTCTGCTCTCCAGCGACACCGGGCTGCTCCCCCCAGTTTCGTGTGGTAGTATGCATGGTATAATTATCATACAGGTAGGGACAGCTCAGACGGGTCCTCTTTTAACGGTGCCAAAAGTTACCAGTTCCTAGATTTTATGTAAGTTTGCACCTAAGCATGAGCACAATTCATTATTATATTACGGGCGTAGTAACAAAATGTTTTCTATAAGTTTCATGCCGGTGCTCCAAATGTCAGGACTTTCTCTTTTTTTGTATCGAGGAGCAGAGCCTGGCAGAGAACTTAGGCCACTGTAACGCCGGGCGGCCGTACCTTGTGTAGGTGTACCCTGGTAGTATGCTTTCCTTCAAATAAAACCAGCGGCGCTTTGCAATTTTCACTTAGTCTGAGTCCGATCGGCGGCTGAGGCTCTCCCAAAAACAAAACAAACAAAAAAACCAATCGTTGCCCATCCGTTGCGCCGACTCTGTGCTCGGTACGTGAACGAGATCCGATTCGAGATCTATTGTCATATGCCTAAACCGTGATCTGTGATTTGTGTGATCCGTGATCCGCGTCGATTGTCACTTTTTAAACTACGTAAAGCATTTCCTTTTTTTCATGGTTTTGGTGTTTTTTTTTTGTTTCCTATGTGTGTGTTTGAGCGAAGAAAATGCGAAAATGAGTGGCGCCGAAATCTAATTTCTGATTTTATTTGAATTGTGAAATAGCATACGACGTAACGCCCCCGTCAGGCCAGCCCCCCGTCTGTATTTCGTTGTTGTGTTGTGAAAGAGTAACAGAAGCTCGAGACCGAAACTGAAACTGAAACCCCAAAAGCCGTCAACAGAGAGCATTCTGTACTCCTACCTGACATCATTATCATCGTCGTCGCCGTCGTCGTCTCCATCGTCGTGGCTGTGTATCTCTCTTTCTCTCTGCTTTGTCGCCGACTGGTCGTCGTCCGTTGTCGGCTTTGTTTGCGGTTAAAATATTTGCGGGCTGGGCTTCATCTACAGCAACGCCGCATTCGGAATTGGATTCGGAATCTCGGGGCTCGAATTCGGATTTGGATTTTGTGGATTCGGTGAGTGGCAGCAGCAGCATCACTGATTTACCTTGTGGCAGGCGGGTATCGATAAGATCATGGATTTTGGCACATCCCACCCGGTATCCGTTTGGAACTCAGGAGTTATACTTATAACTGCTTTAAAGGATAGATTTGATAAGGAATATGCAGCTACTTAGGCAATCTATAGATCCGCAGACGGACCATAGCAATCATCACTTAAGAAGGGTTTTTAATATTCCAGAGTTGTCAGTATAAAACAGACTAAGATTTAAAAAAAAAAGCACAAAGGAAACCGAAATCTTAATTCTCATTGACACGATATTAAGATACATTCCTTTAGCATGCAGCGTTTGCAAAGTTTTGTTATTTAGCAGTGACACGCGTTGACATATGCTTTACGCCCAACCATATCATATCATGCCATAGTTTCACGCAGTTCCCAACAGATCTTCCCATATCTTATCACATCGGAGTGCCATCTCTTTGACTTGACGCTTCTCTTCTTTCAAATGAGTTTTTGCTTTTCTTTTTGACTGCTTCTATATATGCATATATTTATGTATGTATGTATGTACATACATTTGTACATACATTGGATATATGTACATATGCTCATATGGATATAGCTAATTTCCTGTGCCATCTCAGCTCTCGAGAAAAGAGCTACTAAAAACCAAATTTATCTCCGCAAAAAAACCTAAAACACACGCCACAAGCAACTCCCAGAAACGGTAAAAAAAACCAAACCGCACATTAAAAGCAATAAAAAACAACAACAATGTTGTGTGCATGTGTCAGAAAGTCAAAATTAAATGATGGGATGATCCATTGAAGAACATTCCCGATAAATCCGGAGCCTTCGTCAATGGGAAATGGAGAAGCGAAGCACTTCCTCCATACGTGGGAGCCAAAAAGATCCGATCCCCCCCTCTCTATGGGTACACATGCATACATAGGTATGTCTGTATCTGTCTATTATGTATGAATGTAACTCTGAGTGTATGTGAATATTACTCGGTAATAACACAAATGAAATAATAAATCGAACGACGACGCTGCCTGCCATAAAAATACATTTTCGGCCCACATGTCTCTTGAGACGCAGCAGCGACCGAAGCTAAAGAAATTAAAATATGTGCCCCGCGAGACAGCGGCAGCAGGCAGCCCCCAAACACCAGATACAGAGATACACAGATACAGATACAGAGATACTACGCCTGGGATATTGAATGGGTTGCGGGGGCCGGAATTGGAAATGGAGATGGAAATGGAGACGGAGCCAGAGCCAAAGCCAAAGCCAAAGACAGAGACAGGGACCAACCCCAACCCAACCCAACTCTCAATCGTGGCCGAAGACAGAGCCAAGCGAAGCGTCGTCGATTTACGTGAAAAGTTTCAGTTCATTCATAAAAAAACCGTGATAAAAAAAAATAAGGCAGAAAATTAAAAACTTCTCAGGACCGAAGACTTCCATTCCCTTAAACATTTATCGTTAAACAAAAAAAACAGCGAACACCGATCTTTAGATATGTAAAATGGTGAAGTTAAGTGAATTAAGACGCTTGGGACTCAGATATCAGATGACATTAACTTGGAACTAAATGTTTTAGCGATCTCAATGGACTTTCCCTTAAGCACAGGAATCAAAAGTGGTTAAAAGACTAGCCTGATATATCCGAACGGAAGGGTATACAAAACTGAATCGAACGCTCGTGGATCCAGCTCCATGTGCCCATGGGTATATTTATTCGTATGGGTGACAGCGAGTGCCAGTGCGACTGCAGCTACCGCTACTGCGACTGCGACTGCTAGCGAGTGTGTGTTTCTGAATGGAACTACAGGCAACGCGTCGCATGAATGGGGCAACATACTCATACTCGTATGAAGTATGAATGGAGGGAGCTAGAGCCACCAACCAAGAGGCCTGCCTCTGCTCTGCTTTGGCCTGGTCTCAACAAGTCGGGTCTGTGCCCAGTCTGGGCATGGGGAATGGAGCATGGAACATTGGGGCATAAGGTCTGGTGGGCGTACAAATTGCTTTTGCCTTTTGGCTAGAGAGACAAAGTGAAATCGGAAATTTGCCCGTCTGCAGCCAGAAGAGGGTTTTGGTTTATTTTCGATGATTTTCTACGGATATGGAAACGTGGATTTGGATGTGGAAGGAAAGAGGAGGTGGAGGAGGAGGAGAAGTCGTTCGTCTGTCTGCTCGGATCGGGTCTTAATTTAGCCTTTGATTGGCATAAAATATTCATCACCGAAAAGCAATCCGATGATCGATGGATCCCATGGATGACCAAAAATCCAAAGGTGACAAGTCGACCAAGAGAAACGAAACAAAAAATACGCCAACGCGAAAATGTGGACACGTTTTGTGGTATAGGCGAACGGGGAGGTTCCCCAATTGGTTCCCCAAATGAAGGAAACGCGCGTGAGACCATCCCCCCAAAATCAAAGTCAGGAATCACATAAATGAGATCATTCCAGAGCGTGTGTGGGGAGACGAGACTGAATTCCGACGAATTCCAATGATCGATTGAGACGAGGTACGGCTGCAGCGATCTTTAATCCCCACCAAAAAGTTGACACATTCACGAACTTAATTTGGAAATCGTCTGTCATGTGTGAAGATGAGTCCAATCAGCGAAGCGGCAAAGCTGGATAAGGCATTTACTGACACAAAGGCATTATGTGTGGACTATCGAAATGAAATGAGTCATCCAACGGAGTCGATTACTATTGATTAGGAAATATTGAAATTAGGACTAAACTGAACTAGAAGAGAGTAATAGAGTGAAGATTCGAAAGATCGAAAAGTGAGTTAATGGTATCCCCATGGAGCCAAAACAGTCTCCCGTTCCTCTTCCTGGCAGTGCCAGTGATGCAAAACGAATGAATCGAATTGATCATCGATCATCGGATGCAGACAAAGACAAGTTGAAGGAGGAGAGCAGTTAATAGAGAGATGCAGAGAAGTGGAACGGAACCGAAAGATGCAGAGGGAGGCAGTCTGCAGGCGGCGCTGCAATCATTGGCTGACATTCATTTGATGGAGGGAGCCGTCAGGCGACGGCTTCGGCGGCGGCTGTGATTGATTGATTGATTGATTGATTGATAATTAAAAGTGGCGCCTGGCCCCGCCATCCCAGGAGGAGGCACTGCAGCATAATAAGGCAGACAGACATACAGACATAGAACGGTCTGATGATCATGTGGCGCTTGCTAATTTCTACCTCTGCTGGGGAACTCTTTCAAGTTTTGCCGCGAATTGAAATTCAATTCTGTTCGCAGAATAAATATTGAAACAGAAACAGGAATGAGAATGGAAATGGAAATGGACAATGGACAATGGGAATAGAGGAACGCTCACCGGACTGAATCGGGTTTCGGGTGCGAATGGGTATTTTTGAATGTCCAAGATATTTTACGATCATCATTATTATGGCCATTTTGGAGGGGGGTGTTTGGGGAAACGGCACCTGTGCCGCAGGCGCCATCGCCAAGGACAGTCAGGGTATACTCTTTCCTCCCGCCTGCGTTTGGAGAGATCTTTGACTTTCGCATAGTTTTGGTCCACTTACAGAACGAAGCCACTACAGGATGGAGTTTCATCGCATTTTGCTTAGTTCTCTAACTCTCTAAGTCGGTTCTTTGGCTTCTCATTTTCTGTGGTACTGTGGCTCCTGGTTGCCCGCATCATAATGCAACCTTCTTTCCCATTTATTTGGGATTAATTCTCTCTGCTTCTCTTTTTCCCAGTTTGCAAAAAGTCCACGTTCGAAGCTAATGAGCTTTTGTTTAATTTTATTAATGGAATTGCCAACATTTATCATAAATTACAAATCGTGATCGTGATAAGAGCCGATCCGCCATTGACTGCTTCAATCTTTTGAATAATAAAGTTGTCGTTTTGTTGCTGCTTCGATAATTATGGAACAGACAGACTGAGACATGTGGAGTGCTGCTGCTGTGACTCTTTTCGGGGAAATACCCTTTTGCAGTGTTGGGTATTTCGATTTATCCATTCTTTGAGCAATGATTATAGAACACAGAATAGTAGAGAATGCAATGGAAACGAAATCTAACAAATGGAATGACAGCTCCGAAAGTTACAAAAGCCAGCTTGTGTCCCATTATTATCAATGATCAACATTATACGAATTTCTAAATTATTTAGGCAATGTTTACTCGAATAAGTGCAATTTTACCCACCATAAATAAGAGGAAAGAACACTTTGAAAAAAGTCTTGAGTGGGTTTGTTTTTTCATTAACATTTCGGAATCGAAATCTGTCGTATCAGACCACTAAATACTGTAGTAGTAGCCCCCAGCTTTAGTTTCCTGAAAAATGTAATCAAAGATGAATAATTAATTGGGATTCGATGGAAGGATATTTAGAGCTTCGGCCTTTGGGAAATTCTTTGCTCTTGCTGTCACTCTTAGTGTCTCTCTTTTGTGTTACTGTTACTGTTGTTGCTCTCTCGCTCTCTCGCTCTTTCTCTCTCTCTCTATTTGTGTCTTTCTTTTGCTGTTTCTATTTCTGCTGATGCTTGAACTGGCCTTTGAAGGCACCGCCCCTCTCGAATATTTGCTTAATTTTATTGCCCGTGTCTTGTCTTTCTGACGATTTGTGCGGGGAGGGGGGGGGGGGGGGGGGGGGAGCGCTCCCCCCACCCATTGTCTCGAAAGTGTTTGCTTAAACCCAAAGAACAAATCACCCTTTATTTATGATCTGGAAGTATTCTCTTTCGTATGGCATCTATCCGTCCCATTCCCCATGCCGTATTGGTGTAGAAGGTGAGGCAATTTCCAGAGTATGAACGAGGGGCGCTGCCGCATGTACCGGGACTCGGTAGAGAAGCAACTCCGATCATATTAGAAGTATCTACACATTGACCCTTGGCTTCTTACCGTTATCTGTATCTGTATGCATAAATTTCCATTATAGAGACATCGCCTTGAATCCTGTGGATCGCCCCGGACACCAGATTCGCCTGAGGCTACGCGGGCGTATAATGCGATCGCTGCCATGCTGCTGAGACACCGCCTGGACAACGGCTAAGGGCTTTAAGGAGGAGACTTCAGAGAGCGAAAGGAGCCGCCTACGAACAGGCGACGCACAACGCACGACGCACAAGGATGCCGAGCCTTGGCCTGACCACGCTGCTCTTTCTGTGGCTGGTCCTGGAGGCAGAGGCAGATCATCATCACGGATCCCTAATTGAAGAAGCAATCACAAGGATCAGTCCCAGTCCCAGTCCCCGTGCCACACTCTTTGGCCTCCACACGGACGAGCTGATGGCGGGTGAGGGAGAGCTGGTGGTGCCACGACGCGTATACCCCGACGGCGCCTTCATGACTCACTCCCTGGCGTACGCTCACGATCGGGATCACCGCCGGCATCGACAGCGACGCAGCCTGGTAGATCAGGAGGAGCAGGAGGAAGCTGTGCTGCATTTGCAGCTGCCACTGCGCAATGAGACGCTGCACCTGGAACTCACGTAAGCATCCTCGACAGCATCGAATTATCCATACTTTGATTTAATCCCTTTGATTGCAGACCCCACAACTATTTCCTGGCCCCACAGCTGGTGGTGGAGCGACACCGTCGGGACCTGCGCACCCGCTCGTCCCTTTCCGAGAAGCATCTAAACTGCCACTTTCACGGGAAGGTGCGTGGCCAGCCATCGACCAATGTAGCCATCTCCACCTGCTCGGGGCTGGTGAGTAGATCAAATCAATTGATTTCGTCTGGCCACCCCTCTATTGGGTTTCTGATCTGATCCTTTAGGTTGGGCACATCCGGACGGCCAGCAATGAGTACTTCATTGAGCCCTCCAAGCAGCATGAGCCGCATCCAGAGCACGGACATCCGCATGTGCTGTTCCAGCGATCGTCCGTGAAGCCGAAACAACAGGATGGCAGAAAGCGAAAAAATCGCAAGAGGACAGGAGGAGGCGGAGGCGGAGGAGGAGGAGCTGTTGCAGGCTCAGGGATTAGCAATTGCGGCACTCGAGAGCCCCGACGCCGCATGGAGACCCGCTTGGAATGGCAGGCGAGGGGCAAAGTGAAGATCCAAGGCGGACGTCAGATACGTCGTCGTCACCATCATCACGGGCACGACCAGGGGCAGGGGAAGAGGCATCGGGGGCAGCAACTGCGTCGCCGGCAGCATCGTCGTCATCGCCATCACCAGCAACCGCACACGAAATTCAAGTACGAGACGCACCCCCAGGGACAGGAAGAGGGTCAGAGTCAGGGACAGGGACAGGGAGAGGGACACAAGCAGAAGCGCTCCATAAGCAGCCCCAGGCATGTGGAGACGCTGATTGTGGCCGATGCCACAATGACGGCCTTCCACAAGGACCTCAATGGCTATCTGCTGACAATCATGAATATGGTTTCGGCGCTGTACAAGGATCCCAGCATCGGCAACTCCATTGAGATTGTGGTGGTGCGCATCATCCGGCTGGACGAGGAGGAGTCACAGCAGCAGCTAAATCTCACACAGAATGCCCAAAAGAATCTCGATCGATTTTGCAGGTAAAGTTGATAGATCCTCACAGAGGGGCAAACTGTAATTGATTCTGTTTGTTTCCACCCACAGCTGGCAGCATAAGCTGAACAAAGGAAGCGAGAAGGATCCGCACCATCACGATGTGGCCATTCTGATCACGCGTAAGAATATTTGCGCCAACAATTGCATGTAAGTGTGGCACACAGATGCACATTCAGTTGGAGCCGAAGCTCTTCATGTGTTCCATTCTCCATGCAGGACCCTGGGCCTGGCCAACGTTGGAGGGATGTGCAAGCCAAAGCAGTCGTGCAGCGTCAACGAGGACAATGGCATCATGCTGGCCCACACGATCACCCACGAACTGGGCCACAAGTAAGTCCAGACCACACGACCACAGACCAGTCCAAGCCAGACCGGTAGTCGTCGGCATGGTCGTGCCACCTGCCGTGCCAGACATTTGGTCAATGGCGCAACGGATCCAGCGGCCAACGCATCGATCCCCAGACCCGCAGATTTATGGGCAGCCCAATTCGTTTAATGAATGAATCGCAGCCAGACCACAGCCAGACCACAGCCAGGCCGCCGCAGGCCGAAACGGAAATGCAACCAGAAGGAATGGCCAATGTCTGCAAGTCAAAGCTGCAGATACCCTTTAAAGCTCTCAAGAGCTAGATTTTAAGCTAACGCTTACAGCATTCTGTTTGGTTTGCTCTCAGGTTCTCTTCCGTTTTTTGTGATAACATTTTAGGCATTATTCAAATTTAATATACCCACTGAAAGTGTATAGAATGCCAGAAGCAGCAGCAGCTAAGTGAACACGACGGATGCTTTGACACCTGCGTGTGTGTTGTGACAATGATCGCCTGCGTTGCTCACGCCCACAGTGTTGCCGGTGCCACTAACAGTCGCAGTCGCAGTTGCAGTTTCAGTTGCTGTCACTGTTGCTGCTGCTGCTACCCCACCCCCTTGCTTCCTTCTCAATTCAAACTCAATTAGTCTCGAGGCGCAACGTCAGCGACAGAGACAGAGACACAAATCAGGCGGTAATCTTCGGAGTAGCGTAGAGAGCCAGGGATGAGTGGCACCCAATCACTGTTTGTTCAACCTCAGTCACTGCTTACGTACAGCAGCACTCCTCGGTTAAAGGAAACACACTCAGAGATGTCTATAGAGAGAGAACTTTGAAGACTTTCAAACCTTTGAGTTTCCAGTCGCTCATTTTCTATTACATTAATTCACTTTTTCCGTGATTTCCAATTGAACTTTGAGTATGGAATAAGTGGTACACAAAGTGATTCACTGTGATTCCACACACACACTCGTGGGGGCAACGCTGTTGTGCCGCTGTCGCGTCTCTCGTCTTGTCTCGTGTTGGTGGTGGGGCAGTGTCGCTGTCCGGTTTCGTTTGGTGCTTATCTGGTTTAAGCACACATATTCACATTCACATTCACAGTCAGATACAGATTCGGTGTTCGTGCCAAGTGGATTTGTTGTAAAACACCTTATAAGCGCAGCCAAGTGCCCGTCAGTCAGTCTAGCGTGATCACCGTCCGCGATTGACTCAACCCGAACACAAGTCGGAACAGTCGCAAAAGCTAAGCTAAGCCCGGCCCGCCCGCAGCTCAATCATCATTCAGTTCCCAGTTGTCTGCTACCCTTTTGTTTCCTCTGGTTTCAAATCTGATCTGATTGCTGCATACCCTTATAACAGATGGATCAATTGGGTTTACTTGCAAGAAAAACTGATCAATGAATTGCTGTGTTGCCCCATAAAATATTCCACAAAATATGGAGAATATTCAGACTATAGATAAAAGAGTATTCAGCTATCTATTTGAATCATTCTATCGAATGAATAGATGAATCGATGGAAGCGGTTCGATGATTGTATAAGTGTTGGAATCCCGCCTGGAATCCCCCGTCAATGGGCTGGAAACAACAAAAGGCGGTACTGTCGGCTACTGGCCGGTGGCACGGTTTGTTTTGGTTTTCATTGTTGCTTCTGGTGCCCCTTCCCTCTGTTGTATCTGTGGAAAGAGATACTACACGTCTCCCTTGATTGGTTCAATTTATGCAAACGTTTTGCTCTGATTCCACTATTATTCTAATAATCAGGTTTTGTAGTGTGACTGGCACTGGCACTGCTGGATTGGGTAGTAGTAGGAGGAGGAAGAGTGGCCTACAACATTGTATTAGACATTAGCTTCACGCGATCAAAACCAAATCTTCCTTTTAGCTTTGGCATGTTCCATGACACGGCCAAGATTGGCTGCCATCCCCGGGTGGGGCCCATTGTGCACATCATGACACCCACCTTTGGAGCGGACACGCTGCAGGTTTGCTGGTCGAACTGCAGCCGCAAGTACATAACGCACTTCCTCGAGTAAGTAGAGTCGCTCACGTTCCCCATCCTCAGTGTACATTGAGTTGGTTTCATTTTCTTTTGCAGCCAGGGCCTGGGCGAGTGCCTAGACGATCCGCCAACGCCGCTGGACGAGTACAATTATACGGGCGAGCTGCCTGGGGCGAGGTACAATGCACGCGGCCAATGCCGGATGCAGTTCAACCTGACCACCGATAGCGAGGTGGGCGCCTGCTCCGCCCCGCACGAGTTCTGCTCGACGCTGTGGTGTCGCGTGAACGGCGAGTGCGTGACCAATATGCGGCCCACGGCGCCGGGCACCAGCTGCGGGCGGAACAAGTGGTGCCAGAACGGCAAGTGTGTGCGCCGCGAGGAGCTGGCGGCCGTCAACGGTGGCTGGGGTAACTGGAGCGAGTGGAGCGAATGCTCGCGGAGCTGCGGCGGTGGCGTTTCCACGCAACAGCGCGAATGTGACTCCCCGGTGCCGGCCAACGGCGGCGTCTTCTGTATTGGGGAGCGCAAGCGCTACAAGATCTGCCGCAAGCGGCTCTGTCCAGAGCAGGAGCCGAGCTTCCGTGCCCAGCAGTGCGCCCGCTACGACAATGTGAGCTACCAGGGAGCGACCTACAAGTGGCTGCCCTTCTTCGACAAGAGTAAGATGGGAACTGGAAAGGGGATAGACAAGGAGGCTGATCGTTAATCGCGTTCATCTGTTTCCTCAGACAATCCCTGTCGACTGTTTTGCAGCGATGTGGACGACACAATCATCGCCAACTGGGGCGAGACGGTGCTGGATGGGACGCCCTGCACACTGGGAACGAACAACATGTGCATCGATGGCATCTGCAAGGTAAGGTAAGCGACGATCGATCCCGCTTCGTCCGTCGCGTAGCGCTACTTACCATATCCAAATCCTGCTTCAAACCCCGATCAATTAAACGAGCATTTCATCCAGAAAGTTGGTTGCGATTGGATCGTTGACTCGGACATGCAGGACGATCGTTGCGGTGTCTGCGGCGGTGCTGGCGATCAGTGCAAACCGGTGAGGGACACCTACGAGGAGCCCTTCAGCGCCAAGGATGGTGCCTACGTGGAGATTGTCAGCATACCGTCACGCGCCCGACACATTCTCATCAGGGAGCAGGCCAATTCGCCCCACTTCCTCGCCATCGGACGGTCCCAGAGTCAGGATAAGTTCTACCTGAACGGCGACAGCCTGATCTCCATGCCCGGTGAATTCGAGATCGCCGGCGCCGAGAGCCTCTACGATCGCATTGACGAGCAGGAGACCATAAAAATACCTCAGCCCATACAGCATTCCATATCAGTTTATGTAAGTGAAGAAGAGAGAGTGGGAGAGTGGGAGAGCTGGGATAATTTTGATGCCTTTCTGTTTGTAATCCACAGGCGATCGTTCGGGGTAACGAGAGCAATGCTGGCATCTACTACGAGTTCACTCTGCCACCGTTCAATGTCAGCGCTGGTCGACAGTATCTGTGGCGCCTGAGCAACTGGACCCTGTGCTCGGCCAGCTGCGGTGGCGGTGTCCAGCATCGTGAGCCCATTTGCCAGGAGAATGGAAAGGGTAAGGAGGCCTACTAATCATATCACTATTTGTTTCTTGATTCTCCATTCTCAATTTGTTGCAGTGCTTGTCGACAAGTTGCCGTGCTGGACGCATGCCAAGAACAAGCGGCCGCTGCGCCAGACGCGCTCCTGTTCGGAGCAGCAGTGTCCGGCCCACTGGTGGCCGGGTCCGTGGCAGTTCTGTCCGCTCACCTGCCGCCAGCCGGGTAGCCCAATGCCGCAGCGTCGTCGCTCGATTGTGTGCCTCGATCAGCACGATGTTGTCGTGGCCGACAATCAGTGCGGCCTCCTGACACGGCCCCCGGAAGCGGAGCCCTGCGAGGCATCACTGCCCGAGTGCCGCCCCAGTGCCAGGGAGTGATCTACGAATCGAAGGATATTTATTGCTATCTAATAGACCGAAACGGGAAACTTTACAACATATTTATTTAGCGAGTAAGCATTTCGAAGGTCGGTAGAAATCGACCATTATCCCGTCTGTCCGTGCCAGCCAGTCCGTCTATCGAGGGAATCTTTCGATCAACGATACAAATATCGATAGAATGGCAAATACATTTGCGCTCTCGGGCGTCGGGCAACATATTACAGATGTACTTAACTTATGATACACACACAACAAGCAAAAAAAAAAGGAAATAAAATATAATTTAGGAGTAGTTCTTAATGATCTATAGACCTATAGAAGCTATCGATATACGCAGATGATAGACGATAGTCATATGCGGGAAGTTGCCAGAGTTCTCTCGGTTCATATCACATGGAAAAGGGACTACGATTACGATGACGATAACGATTAAGGCCCACTAGAAGCGCGTATTGTCGGGCATCTTGCGGAAGTAGGCGATCTTGTCCTTGGGCACCCGATAGCCGTGCATCCAGCGGCTGCCCTTGCGCAGGGATCCATCAATGCCATCCTTCCACACACCCTGCGGCAGGTAAACTAAGGAAAGAGAGTCGGAAAAATATTGAAGAAGGTATCTGGGATGATGGGCTGACTAACTCACCCTCGCGCTCTTCACGACCCGCGTCTAGAATGGGCGCCACAATCAGCTCCTCACCGACGGAGAACTCATCGCTGACAATGAGGCAGGCGGGATCATGGGGGTCCATCATCCAGAGCGGCCGCACCAGGGGCAGGCCCTCGTTCATCGACGGACTGAGGTACTTCTTGAGCAGGGCAATCACCACCGTCTGGCGCACCTCCTTCATCTCCTGGGCGACGCGTGTGATCAGATCGCTGCGATACTCGCTGGGCAAATGGCTGAACTGCATTGCCGGCAGGAAGGTGGCCAGCTGCAGCCAGCGTATGAAGAGCTCCGGATCGGGCAGCGGCGGCTGGCCGAGCGAGTAGAACGTGACCATTTTGGTGAGCGATCGCTCCAGCAGATAGTCCCCGCCAATGGCCCCCGGCAGAACGAACGGATAGCCAATGACCCCGTAGTTGAGGACGGCGGCCAGAGTCTCGCGCAGTCCCTCCCAGGTGGCATTCGCCGGCGGAGTGCTAAGGAAAATGGGCGGCTTGGGCACCACGCTGGCCGTGGAGACGGCCATCAAGCCCTCACCCTCCAGGCTGGCGGTCAGCATGCGGGCGTACATGTCCGGATTGTCGAGCGGCTGGCGGCATTGGTAGTAGTGCGGCAGATTGTAGCCGGTGCCCAGATCCAGGTAGAAGCTCTTCACGCCATACTCGTCCTTGAGGCGTTGCAGCTTCTCGAGCAGCCACGGCACTGAGGCGTTGTTGGTGATGTCCAGAACGCCGGCGCTGGAGCAGCTCTTGTAGCGGGTGAGCGCCGGGATGCTGCGCTCCGAGTGGCGCTCGTAGATCAGCAGCTTGCGGCGCACGGAATCCTTGAAGTTCACGCTGTCCGTGCTGATGAAGGGCTGGATGGTGAAGACCACCTTGAAGCCGCGCCGATGCAGCACATCGATGGTGTCCTTGAGCGTGGGAAAGCGCGCTCGGTCCACGGTGAAATCCCCGATATTCTCCTGCCAGAACTCGTTGATCACGATGTGGCCGAGGCCCATGGCAATGGCGCTCTCCGAGTAGTCGCAGATGACCGTCTCGTTGAGGGAGTCGGGCAGATCCTGATTGGGTATGCGCCACACGGGCTCCTCCAGCAGCGAGTGCAGCACCTGAATGTCCTGCTCCTTCAAGCCGTCCCACAGGCTCTGCTGCGTCATCAGCATGTGCAGGCTGCGCATGTCCTCCGTAGTGCAGATCTTGTAGTCCAGCTGCGGCAGTGCCGTCAGCCGATTGACGAACGTGAAGTCATCGTTGGCCGCCCGCAGGCAGAACTGGTTCTCCGTCCGATTGATGCCCAACTGCAGCGGCGTCCGCTCACTCACCTGCATGGCCACCCCGATGGAGTTGATGAAGTAGCGCTTCACCCCATTCCCGAACTGGTGCACCTTGCTGTCCCCGCTGGCATACGGCATGAAGTCAAAGTTGGCGTAGCTGAGGGACCACTCCTGGCCCTTGGTGATGCCACCGCCGAACCACAACCCGTTGTCCCGCTTCAGCTCGTAGCAGTCGGTGGGCAGGAGGCCGGGCGTCAGCGCCTGCCACTGCAACGTGTAGCACCGAAAGACGCCCTTGTCCTCAAAGTTCATGTGGAGACGCGCCACGCCGTTCCACTCGATGCAGACGCTGCCGTCCGAGCGCCGCTGCTCCTCCAGGCAGTGGAACGGCGCCGAATCGCTGCCCAGGGTCACACCCAGCTGCCCCGATATCACCTCCTTGTCATCGTGGTTCAGTATGCGAAAGATGCGATCCACCGAATTGAACTTGATCTTCTGAAAGTAGCTCTTCGTCAGCACCTGCTGGTGGTACGCAATGTACGCATATCCAATCTTTAAGAGGAAGAGAGAGTTAGAGATAGATCAGAGGGAGGAGAATGTGTCTAGAAAACTATTTAATCAGTGAACTAATTTTGTTTGAATTTTTGATAGCAGTTTTGTAATGCTAAAAGGTTGATAAGTTGACAATAAACAAATCTGTGAGCGATCTTTGGATCCCATTAAGATGCAATCGGCTCCGATTTACTTGGCAATAATTGGTTGAAGGTACATAAAAGCTACACAAAGATAATCATAATCATATAAAGATATAATGATAATAATAATAGTAGGATCAGTAAATGTTTGCAACATTTTGATTCAAGATTTCCAAAGTCATGAATCGGGCATTTGATTCTCTCAAGTGATTATCCTAAGTACTATGTACATGTGTAGTACTTTTTTCCATAAGTGGCATAATGGAACTTTGTCTTTCGATTCCAAAGTCTAGACTTTAGACAGCAGCATTGATTAATCATCTGTAGTCAGCGATCTTTAGTCATGCGCCCTGTTTATGCTTTGAAGCAGTAGATCAACGAATATGTATATAAATATAGTAATTAAATGTGGCACGAAGAGTCATTCGTGATTAACAAAAGAAAGCCCTTACTGACAGTGGAACCGCTTGGTTCAATATTATTTACAGCCCAAAAGCAGACAAAATATTCGACAAGCAACACAACAACATAAGACGCGATTTTTCTTCTTTATTTCATTTGGAATAGGTCTGAGTAATTGGGTGTTTGGAATCACATCCCCCTTCCCTCCTTGCACCTCGTCAATATCTCAGGTCAATATCAATATCAATAACTTATTGATAAATATTTGTGTGAATATCGAATTATTATCAATCAAAGCATATTAATATATTTCTACCCGGTACTCGAAGAGTAAATAGGGCATATTGTATGTGTGTCAAAGTTGTGTTAAAGTCGACAGGTACACTGACGGAGAACCGGGTATAAAAGTTGTGACGCGTAAGAAGCGTCTCACACGTCCCTTCTCGTTATTTATGTGTTTATGGGGAGAAATGTATTGTATGTCTGAATATTGCTTACCAGAAATATAATGATGAAGAACATAATGATGACGAATATCTTGATTTTGTAGTCCTTAGTCTCCCGTTTCTTCTTGCGTATTAGCTGGGGAAAGGCCTAAACAAGAAGAGAGATGATTCGACTTGAGATCAATCTTCAATTGGGAATCTCCCCCCTCACTCACCTGCATCTTCTCGCGCAACAAGCTGGCCAGAGAGTTGACGCTCGTTATCGAGGCCTGGTTGCTGGCCAGGCTGTGGGTATCGAAATCGCTGGCCAACATCTCTTTGCTGTTGAGTCGCAGGGCCGGCAGCGGGGCGATCGAGGCACGTCTCCGGTTGCGAAAGCGATCGCTGCAAGGGTAACCAGAACACAGTCAGTCAGTCGGACAGTCCGACAGTCAGACAGAGAGACAGAGAGACAGAGAGAGAGAGGTCGTTGTCTGGGTGATATATGACAGGGAGTAGATAATGCCCAAAAATCATTTACGATCCCGATAAGAAAAGCCCCATATAGCCGCCATATATACATCCGATGTCAGCTGATGAGTGCCACAGATGGCCGCATGTCACACAACGCCCGATCAGATATGACAAAACACCCAACCCAACATGACGCTCGATGATGATTCGCGAGGATGGATGTCCCATAACCAAAGCCCAACCAAACCAACTACGCCCATTCACTCGATAGCGATGATCAAGAGCTTATCGCCCTTATCGGTGCTCCACGCCAGTCAACATCTTGAGGCGCACTTGAGCCGGAAGACAACAGAAAAACATTCCTGACAATGAGGAGCACATCACACTCGCACTCCCACTCGCACTCTCTCAATGGGCCAAGGGCCTCACACACAAACATATATTTATGTACATATGTAGTATGTGTAGCACAATTTTTGTGGATCGGTGGGGAAGTGGGTATGCAAATCTCTGTGGCAAATAAATCTGGAAACCCCCGCCCGAAACTGGCACACGAAGCTGCGCTGCTGATACCCCAAACGAGTCTACATACATATAATAAGAATAATTATATATACTTGAAGTGCGACTAGAGTATGTATTTGTTTGATTTATTTACAATTCAAAATACTGTCGGCGATAAGCGGGACGAGACCCTGGCGGGGCTCATAAACACTGCTGTTAAAACGCGGCTCGAACAGACAGATATTTTGTACTTTTCAGATATAGATCGGTTGGGATCTCACTATGTGGATACGGATATTCCTCGCGCGTTGTTATCACGGCTAATCACGATCATCAACTGAGCGGAGGAAGGTCCGTTCATATCTATCATTGCGCGCCATTAACATACAGATACAGTTATAGTAGGCACTACGACACAGCTGTGGCACTTGTGCCACTTGTCTCAACTTGTGCCGCGACAGTGACGCTCACTGGAGTAGATGCTGGATGGAGCAGGATATCAGCCACACTAGAGTGGCAAACATATTTTTCAGCGTTTCCTAGAGTTGTGCTATGATTGAGTTCAATGATTGAGAGAAAGGTGTAATCAGTGGATATATCTGTGTTCTATCACAGGAACGCTGGAACGCTCTTTTTGCGGCTGGATCTTTATGTATAAATTATGAAACATAAAGAGACAAACTCAACCCGTAAATATATTTAGCTTCAATTAACTTAAACAACTTCTATTGTGTTGACCTCTACTGTTCCCGTAACACATCTGTACATACATAAATGACATCTCAGAAATGTGTGTAAATGCCATTGCTCTGGTTGTTGCTCTGCTCTGCTCTGCTCTGCTGCTGCCTGTCTGGCTTAAGCTTCCTCCAAATTAACTTATCATCGGATCGGAGACTGTCGTCAGATTGGAGATTTCGCTGTCGCTGTCCTTGTCGCACCTTGTATCTGGCCGTGTAATGCGCTTAAACAGTTAAATTGCTCCACTCTCCGCTCTCATTTGTGTGCTTTTTGGTCCGAGAGAGAGCGAAACTTTTGCCTGGATCAAAGCTCCAGCTCGGCTTACAGTTGCTAACAGTAGCTTTCAAGTGCAGTGCTTTCTGCTCTGTTAAGATAATGTGACGCCCCTCTAACCGCATGTGGAAAATTACTGTTATTTCAGCCAGCAATCAAATGCGGAATAATGATAGACATTTTCAGTGCCACCAAATGCATTCGTTGCATTCGTCGCTGTTTGGGGTGCAGTGTGTGTGGGCGGCAGTGAGTTAAATCAAGAATCGAATACAAATTGCATTCAAGTTAGCATTAGCGGGGAAATGGCCCGCAACTGCAAGCGACACTCCACTCCACTTCAATTCACTGTGTAATCCCCTATTTGCCGGAATGCTGGGAAAGGCACGTTCCAGTCGTTCGACCAATTATTCGAATTACTGTCTCGTCCAGAGAGAGAGAGAGAGAGAGACAAAAGACAATGACACTTCAAATTAATTAATCTAATTGCCCGATGAATCACGATGGTTAAATGTGCCACAAAATGTTGAACGTGGAGCGTGCCACAAAGTGGAATATGAATGAAATTCGGCTAAGATCAAAGCAGACTCGCACATTTCTCTCGATCATTTGTTCTGGGAATACAGGAAAATTTGCATCTCTCTTCCTTAACCCCTTTAAGGGTTACAAACCTTCCCTTACTATACTATCAACTTACCGATAAACCCGTTTCTTGGCATTCCCAAACTCATCGTCACTGTCCTCATCGTTGGGGGTGGCAGCGAAATTAATTGTCGTAGCGCCCATGCCCTTATCCGGCGTATTCAATGTGGTGTCGCACGGCGTGGTGGCCGGTGTTCCCTGGCTGGAAGTCGCATCATCCGCTATCTGAAAGTAACCCATTAATGGTGTTTTTATATAATACTTTATTAATATTCAAGCGCATAAGAATTGATAGTGCAAACAATTGTAACGGAGAAGTGAACCGGGGTACGGGACGCAAGCCTGGGGTGTGAGACTGTGGGACTGCGGTACCTTTTGGCACCTACTATTCCGAGTTCCGAGAGGTTTGGCGAGGTGAATGCAATTAGCATGATTGCGCGGCTCACCGCAGAACAGAGCCCACAGCCTAGGTCTACCGATGACAGATATCCAGTTATCCCGACATCAATGTGCATTCGGCGGCAAGACCGCAGATTCCCGCATAACTTACATCAAATCGATGCGGATCCATGCTGATCAAGCTCGTTCTTATATTACCACCGACTCAAGGTACTCTAGAAAACTAAACAACAAGTTCCTATTTCGAACAGTTCTTGCACCAATGTTCGTTCATTCAATTCTATTCGAACCACACTTAGTACCTGCCTTATCCATATCCTTATCCTTGACAATATGTGTATCCTTGACGGGTCGTCTCTCCTCGGTCAGCACACTCGACAGCGTGAAGCGACTGCCATTGGGTGAGCTCATTCTGGCTCTGATCTTCTAAGCAGCATTCAGGGCAGAATGGGGTACATCTTCCACTCACTCGACACACTCTCTCTCTACACTCTCTACCCGCTCTACAGTTTATCGATGGCCAATTAGTGCCTGAAACTCTATTACACTTTCAATCACTATCACAGTAAGCGGCCGAGGTGCCCGTGCACCTCCCACTGTTGTCGCGCTGTCAATGCTCTGGAGTTGTCCGTCCGTCTGATAATTGCCGGATTGCTATTGCCAGAATATTGTGTGCTGCGGCGCCGGGTTCGCCTCAATTTATGCGTTTTAATCGCTCGCCAGTGCTGCCATCGCTGCTTTCTGATGTTTCTGGGAGAGCAGCCGCCGCTTTGTTTGAGTGCGAATATTATTGACACCCACACTCCGGCTCAGCCCTCTCCGGCACTCCAACAATCCAACGCTAGAACGCTTTATACGGGCGTTGAGTGAATTATTAACGTAAGAGAGCGGGTTGAGCGGATTGATTGGGTGGCGTGTAAGTTGAAATTCTAGCGATACAATTTGGCAAATTCTTTCTACTTTCATTGTGTAATTTCTTGGACAACTGGAATTGGTTATTTTACATGAATTTGTTTGCGTTTTGTAAGCACCACCTCGCAGCTAAAACACCTTGAGTGAATCGGTTGTGATCGCTCGAGTATATACGGAGCCCGTGTGGGAATTATTTTGATTTTGATAGAATTAACCCGGCAGTCGTAAATTAATTGTGGCCAGCACTTTCTGATTGGTTACGTACAGGCGGTGTTTCCAGCGGGTAGCGCCGTGTCGTCCGGATTTAGCCTTTAATCGTGACTGCTGGCCATAAATAACTGTCCCGCAGTGTGGCGGCGGTGGCGGCGTCGGCGGCTCAGAGATTCGCCCCAAACGGGCGACCGGACGCGCCCGGACGAGGCTCGCGAGCTCGCGCGCTCTCGTTATCGTTCGGCAACCGGTTGGCCAGACACCAGACACACGATCTGAACCGCTTCGTAGCCAGATTATACCCGTTTCACATGGATTCCGACCTGGTTTTCAGCTGTTCCAAATGTAGCATCACCATGGATAACCGATCGAGTGGCGGAATATATTTACGAATTTTAAGTCTTTGTTCTTGATCGAATATTGTTGCTAAAAAATTCAACTTATCTTTGTTTCACTTTTAATCAAATTTACTGGGAAATGGCATTTAGAGCAGTTCAGACAATTTGCATGGGCGAGAGAGTACACCGAAAATAGATGGAAATTCCATCGTAAGAACTCTCACTCTCTCGCTCTCTTCCTATTTGAAAACCCTTGCATATTTTTTGGCGGTGAGTTATAAACAGCAAACAGCTGATGTCTTGGCTGGCAGTGTATATGTGTGTGTGTGTGGATTGCTGATGATTGTTTTGGTAAATCACTCATACGCCAGATAGCCAGATAGACGAACGGCACGGAACGGCAGCACCGCCGCCTGCCTGCCTGTTCGCCCTGTCCGCTGTCCGCTGTGCCCCCTGCTCCCTGTCAGGGGCCCACTGATTCACACCTCCGTAATTAGCGTAACTTATATATCGCTTCAATCTGCTCATCTTCCGCCGACATTAACAATCAGTTGTAGTGCAAATAAATCGAAAATAAACCTAATCTCTCACGGACAAAAACTGAACGCGTCGCTGAATGCTAATAACAAGTAGAGCCGCGCTACAATGGAGACTCTCTAATACCTGCTGCTCGCTGCAGTAAGTGGAGAGCCTTCAATGGCAATAAGGAGATGGAGAACCATTGAATGCATCTGCAGCCAAAAGGAGAATTTTTATAAGTCGGTAGACAATAGATCGTACACTTAAGTGAGTGAATGATTGCCATTCGATATTCAATTAACCGCAGTATCCAGTACATTTGTGGTAGCAAAATGAGTACCAGTGTAGTCACAATCAGCAACAGTTGATGCTAATCAAGAATTAACATACAAACATGTGTACATACTCGCACTCAATACCTTTTGCCGGGTATATACCTTTGTGCTCCACGAGTATCGGGTATGATCATTCAATTTGTGCCGACTGCATCTCGCTTGGCCGCATTCCAGCAATAGTTTTTATACTAAACTTATAATCAGCTGTGCAAAGACAAGTTGTGGGTATGGGAATTATCATGTTCTTTGCTCGAGTGCATCAAGTGTGGCACTGTAGTGTAGAAAAAGTGACCAATGTGGGGTACAACACCCTAGACCATCTGGCATCATGTGATGGCACTGGAACGTGTTTGCCATTAACTGAATTTCGAGTTTTGTCACATGTGGTTTGTTCGCCAAGTTACTATAATTAAGAGTCAATTAACGTTTTGGGTATTATTTTTTGGGGGGAATTTTTCTGTGTAACTCATGCGCAGAGCCGAGAAGAGCGGCAGCGGGCGCAAAGGGGCCCCTAACGATTTCGCTTCTAATGTGAATTACGGCAACGATGATCAAGACAATTTGAGAGACTAAAATATACCCAAAAAATATACTCACACTTTCCTCGTGCAGGGCATCTTGGGCCTGCATTTGATGACGCAGGCGCAGGGCCTCCAGATCCAGGACATTAATGCCCGACGGCATGGATATGGAGTTGCGCCGCAGACCAGGAGCAAAGGGCGAGGACTGGTCGGGCGATGAGTCTGCTGTCGCTTCCGCTTCCTTTCCGCGTTCGCGTTCCCGCTCATGGACGACCCGCAGATATGGAAGATCCACATTACGCCGCTCGCTCAGCGAGGGCTTCCTTCCAGCCGTGCATGGCAGCAGTGACTTCTGCTCCGACCTGGGCTCGCACTCTGGCTCATCCTCGTCCGCATAGGCCAGGGTCAGGTCCAGGAACTCGCCGTTCAGCGCCTGCGCGGCCTCCGAAGCTGTCGGTGCCGTTGTCGTCGTCGTCGTCGATTGCGCCATTACGCGAACGCGGTCAAAAGGCGAATGAATGCGGCTCGGAAAACAGCGAAGCACCGAAATGAATCAGACAGAGTCAAGAGTGTAGTGTGTAGGGTTTTGGGGTGTGGGGTTTGTGGGAGCCTGAGAGAGCGGCGCTTTTGAGCTGGGCTCCGGGAAGAACGGATGGTAACGGGAGCAGGGTCGTCTTCGATTACAATCGCTGTTTGCTTTTAATCTTCGCTTATCATCGGCCCGGCGATAATCCGCTTTCCGGCCGACCGGCGACGACGCCATGGCTTTATGCCGTATTGATTCAGTTAATTAAATTCGGTTTTTAGCCATAAACAAATTTACTGATCGCATTTGTGTGCTGTGCGCTTCGCTAATTAGCCATAGTCTCACACTCTCACACTCTAACACTCTCTCTCTCTCTCTCTGTCTGCAGCTCTCTGTCGCTCTCCCTGGTGCCACTCACTTGGGAATTTTCGACCTCGTTTTAGCGGTGATAATAGCCGCATGGAAAACATTTAATCAACTGACAAAAGTCAAGAGCTAAACCCGTTCGTCTGCCGATCCAATCGATCCAATCGATCCAATCGATTCACTTAGTTGCCTTTTTTAATAATTACATGTGTCGGATGATAAGGCATTAGGCAAACAGCGACCACCCTCCACGGCCAGCGGGGACAGCGACGAAGCGACGCGGACAGAACAATAAAACTAATTCGCAATATTGTTTAACAAATGGCACTCATAAATTCTCTCAAAGTGGGTAAATATTTGACGACTGAGTTTTATTTATAACACAATCACCAGAACACCACACACACTCCAAGCGGAAGGGCACAGGGGCACGGGCAAGGAGAAACATTTTGGGATGGGGTGATTCTGACAAGAACAAAAATGTTGACGAAAATCAGGTTGAATGCACCATGCAGGTACAGGTATCCCTAATTTACAGACAAGAACCCGAAGAGTCCACTTGTGGATTCAACAAACCCCGAAACGAATGTGCATTATAACCAGGTGCAGCTGTACTAAGAGCAAAGGAGAAATAAGCAAATAACTAAAGCTTACTGCTGCAATTAGACAGAATCACGATTTGGCAATAAAACGATAAAGCCAAAAAACGATACAGAACGAGATATACATACATATGTACAATAAGCTCATATACACAGCACTATTTAGGGCTACAAGCTGATAAGTTTCGCTTAATTCTTTCGCTTAGGGTATTCAGCGTGCAACGTGTGAGAGCCCAAATTGGAAAAGGCGCGCATGTAAAATGCTTAACTTAAGAATCTAAATGAAAATCTCAACAGAAGTTCAAGGGAGAGTCCCTTTCCAGAGAGAGAGAGCTCGAGCATGGTCTTAGCTGTCTTACCGGGACTGTAACTTTGCCAGAAAAAACTTTCGCTTTGAGCTCGTGCCCAGAAAAGTGGCACAGGACCTTGTGAAACCTCTAGCTGGTAGTTTCAGTTGGGTGATAGGTGTGCTGAATCCGCATAAGATAATTCTAAACGTCATGAACAGTGTTCAACAGGCAGCACTTGAAGACATGAAATCTTTTATAGAGTTTTGCAGTGTTGCTGAACTTATAGCAACATGTGTCCAGACTATTTGCAACATTTGAGACTGCTGCCATGCATTGGTTGCGATGTTTTACATATTATTACATGCATGAAAAGATTAATTCATAAAATGAGTACCGGAATTAAAAATAAATAACTCTAATATCCATAAGCCACGATCTACCACGTTCTGTTTTGCCCTGCAAGAGGCTCTCGCCGTTATTGTAATGTTGGTGTAACACTGCCCACAGAATTGATCAATGGAAACATTTTGAAAAGGGAAAAATGCAATTGTTTTTTATTATTCGTTCGATAAATTTGTTAATTTTTTGTTTGTTCTAGCCTTACAGTTAAACGTTTGATGGTTTCTCCCAGCTTCTTTTTTGTTGTTGTTTGTATCTTGTTTGTTTTTTTTTTCTTTCTTGCATTAAATGTGTAAGAAAACAGTAATAATAATTTGCATGTTTGATTTGAGGATTGGAATGTATGTATGTACTTTATAGCATATTTTTTTTTAATGTATAATAATATTCTGTTTTGCTCGCCTTCCCCGAGAGATGCTCCCGACGATCTCCACTCTATTGAACAAAAACCACGACAGCGCCAAATCAATGATTAAAGTATTATTAATTATATTATATGGAATACACACAAAACTAAGCCGAAAGTTTGTTACAGTACTCGTAAATGGCCAAAAAGACAAAAAAAAACATATATGCAAGTAAGAATAAACGTAATTGGAAATTCATATTATGATAGAACTACAAACTAAACATAATAAATACATTGTACAAGATACGACAGTTATACGCGGACTGCACATTGAGAGATTAACAATTAACAGAGCAAAAAAAAAAAAAAATTAGAGTGGAATAATACTCAATTAAATAAGGTTGAAAATTAACCATAATAATCGTGTAAATTGTAAATATCACAAGCAGACGTCACTTGCATCGTTGATAAATGTGTGTATGTGTGTATATGTATTTATATGCATTCCTACAACTATGCGTGTGTGGCTGTGTGTGTGTGTGGGTTTGGGTGTGGTATCCCCCAGCACCAGATAGCAAGGTTATTCGCCAATAAATCACTGATTACTAATTGCAATTGCAATAGTGCCCTCTCGTAGCATGCGGATGCACAAGTAACTACGACTATCTACAGGTAAGTGGCGTTGTAGGTGGAGCATTCGCTATCGGCGGCACTGAAGGCGAGTTGCGGTATCTGCGTGCAAAAAATCTCCTTCTCTTTCGCTTTCGCTTTCCATTTCCCTTTCTTTCCTTTTAGTTTGTGTACACACACACAAATGCCCTTTGTGAGTCCAATTTTCGAGTTTCGTTTTGTGTTGGTATGCCTTTGATCAATAACTATTTACTTTACCTTAAAGTCAACTAACAATTTCTATAGAAAGTTCTTGCTTGAGTACAATAATTTCAACATTACTCTTCTTTGCATTTTGTTTTGTTTTCGCTTCCGTTTCGATTTACTTAACTCATTAATTATTTAGATTTAAATTTGAATTTGAATTTGAGTTTGAATTTGCATTTACTTTGCCTTGGATTTCTTCTCTTCACATTGTCTAAATTTTCCAAATTTCATTCTCTCTTTCTATGTTGAGTTGCTTCTACCGTACAAATAAATAAACTATCAATCAATGCTTGTCAATTTGTTTTGCTAATCGTTTATAAATATATATATATGTATATGTATATGTATTTATGTATACATATATTATGTTAATGTGTATGAATTGTATATAGATGTCTGTATATACTCTATTTATATACGACGTATATTCTGTGTACAATTAAAATTGACTTTTTACAATTTCTTTATATTTGCCAGGAGCTCCTGCCATCCTCTGGCCAAAGATTCAACAAAAAACGAAACAAAATGTATGGAACAAAAAATGATGCAGTAACTTTACGCTGAGGTCGGCTTACTATATATAATAGATGTATATATATATATATTTATCATTATGTATGTAGTTGTATGTATATGCGTGTATATATTGTATATGAGAATCGTCGGTTCTTCTGCTTGATCTAAATTGGTGCCTTTTGCTCTATGTGCTAAGTGCCAAAAACATTTGAAACATTTTTTGTTGCTGCTGTTAACATTTTCCATCTGCTATCCATCTATCCATCCATCTATCCATGCATCCGCTCATACATCTATCCTCTCTCCTTCTATCTCTATATTTGCCTATATCCATCATCATCATCATCATCATTAAGCCAAAGCCATTGCACATGCACTTCATACAAATCATTTTAGAAATCGCTAAATCTTTAATTATGATCCATGTGAATTGGGGTTGGGTGTGATAAATGGCATCTGAATGTGGCTTAATCTGAATCGAAACATAGCTTGAATCTCTATCGCAAGTGAATCCAAATTACAATGAGAGAGAAAGAGAGAGTGAGAGAATATGGGGGTGTCGCTTAACTAACGAACAATATGCAATGCCTCGGCTCGACTGTTGATGATACTCTGGAGGGGATTGGGTTGCTTAATCTGTGGTTCCTGCCGCTGCTCCAGCTTCTCCAGCCGCTCCAATGGCCACTTCTAGTCACCGCTGTCGTCCCATTTGCGCTCCTCCATGATCCGATCAAAGCAATCCGCAAGGAATGCATGCTGCAATGAATCAAAAAGACTCTCATGAGAAACACTTTTCGGTTATGTGGTGAATCCCATTCAATGCGCGTTCAGAACTCTCTCAGACTCACTCGCACACTTCTTACAATTACAATTCATTGATCAAGAAGTTGTGCCATGATTCTTTTGTGCTTGGACTTGCGCTGTGCAGGAGGTGCTCGAGAGAGCTTTGAAGCGCACTGCTTGGGGGCTGGCAGATTAGACATACATATGGCGTGTAGACTTTGACCCAGCGGGCTGGCTTATCTGGACGATTGTACTGAAAGCAAAATGTCATGGACTCCTCGTCGCTCTCGGAGCGCGTGATGCTGTCCCAGGTCAGCTCGACCATTTGCGCCTCCAGCGAGCCATCCTCGCGACAGGCGTGCAGGCGGAAACTCTTCATGCCTGCCAAAGAAAAAAAATAATATTACATGAAGGGCGGACAGGAGAGTTGAATGGATGGCACACTCACCCACGGCAGGCACCACATGCCCCTCCTTGCGACTATCACATGAGCAGTGGGGGAACACAACATCCCCGTAGCCGGGTAGGCTACGGGCCAGGGCCAGATAGTCGCCAGCCTTCTTGGCATCCTGCAGGGCCTTTAGCTCGTACAGGCGTCCGTCGGCGCGTATGTTGCCGCGGTTCACCTCATCCACAGCCTGATAGAAGATGAAGCGTCCAGCCTGCTCGCCGTCTGGCAACGTTAGCTCCTTGCTGACTGTAAAGAGCCACCGGCGCACACAGAGACACGTTGAGGAGGCAGTGCTGTAGTTCTGCACGTACAGCTGATGGGGGATCTCGTGCGGCTGCAGCTTCCGCTCGAAGTTGTACTCGACGATCTCGAATAGATAGAAATACTGCTGCGTGTAGGCGGTGAGACTGGCGCGCTGCACCAGGATCTCCCACACGACCTGAGCGCTTGAGGACTTCTTCACAGAGACTGTGGTCACCTCATGGTCGGGCAGCATCACCTTAATATCCACTGGCGAGGCCGAGATATCGTCCTCGGTGTCGGTGAGAAAGTCCTGCACAGCATCGCTTTCGGCTATCACTCGCACCGCGCACACCTTCTCCAGGTACTGCTCCAGGCCGCGTCGCCGCGTGTCCAGCTGCTGCTCGCTCAGCTGGAAAGGCCACTTGCCGGGCAGCTTGGGGAAGCTGAAGCCGGAGAACTCCTTGCGCAGCAGCGAGTGCAGATTGGCGAACTCCCGATACCGCCGCGAGCACAACTGCCGCCCGGCCATGTGTATGTTGAAGACAATGTAGCGCTCTCCGTTCCGGTTGACAATCCCATAGTCGGGTATGCTGCAAACAGGAAAAAAATATCCGTCTTAGGTATCTCTGTGTTAAGATCGCATTGCTGATTACTCACCTGATCGGCAGCGAGCGTTTGTCCGAGTAATCAATGTAGGAGTAGCCACTCTGGTCCTCCTGCGGCTCCAGTCGATCGGCCTCCTGCGCATAATTCAAAATGGGTATTAGTGGTGCCCTCTCTGTGCAGGAGCAGACGAGTGGACTCACCTGCTGTGTCACTGATATCACTGTGAGGGTCAGGCAGTCGCCGCCGGACTTGATCAGGTCCACGACCTGTTTGTGTGTGGCTCCCTCCACGCTGACGCCGTTGCTGTAAACAAAACAAAATCATAGAGTTGAATATTAGTTGCCATTGGAAATCGAAGAGGTATCTAGGGATTCGGATCCCTGCCACACACACACCGCTGGCAGCGCCTCTCTAAGGCACTCAATTGGGCAAACTGAACGCAGTGGAAGGGTAGCATTTGAATACTAGGAGGAGCGATGGAGCAATGGAACGATGGAGCGATGGTCTGGAGCGTAAGCGCTGTTGAATTGCCACAAGCAAAGTGCCTGCAAAGCCATAGCCAGCAGATCAATTTAAAGAAAACCCAGAGAACGGAGTGATCGAGATTGAGAAGAGTGGGGCGGGGTGGTGGAACCTAATGGATGCATTGACATCAGTGGAGCGCTGATAAGGCGACTGGAGATAGTCGATTCGGGTCAAGTTGCTGTTACGTCGAGTGGCAGGCCGTATCTAGGAGCGAGAGCACCCATTGAACTTGAAGGTTGGTAGTGGCCCAAGAGAGGGTACGCGCAGGTGTTTCCCCTCCATGGGATAGACCAGGGATTAAGCTCAAAAAGGAAAGTACTGTCATTCCCTGGTAAATACGTTATCAAATGGAATGAATGGAAAATGTTGGGTAATGGGCGGGACAATGGCAATGCAACTGCAATCAATCAACAAGAGATGAACCTGCCCCCTCCGCTCCGCCGAACACCACTTGATTCCGTCAAATGAAATGCCTGCCATGATTGAGGCCGAATGGCGTGGCAAACTGGAGATGGCTCTTAATCAGAGAGAAAATGTCAACAGTCGTCGTCGCAGCACACCGAATAAGGCACCCAGCACCCGGCACCCGCTAAGACAGCACTCGCTCACTCACTCTCTCTTCCTCTCTCCATCTCGCTCACTCAATTCCTGAGCGAGAGGAGTTCTGCTCATCCTGAGAGGAGTCTTCTGCCGCCGCGTCTTTCCGGTTTGCAATTTGCCGTCGAGCAGCAGCACAGATAAATAAATAAGTAAACAAGAGAGAGGAAAGCTGCTGCCATTTGCTGAGTGTGTGTGTGGCCTAGTCGAAGCTTTTTATACCCTGAAGGTAATTCAAGTAAACGGACAAGAACACTTACATATCTGCATTGTTTATATATTTGATTGTGTTTCCTACAACAACTTTCAAACACATTCAATCCGATTTAAGTAGGACGTTTTCTTTTACAAGCTTCCTCCCGTGTCAGTGTGTGGCCAATATGTGCTCAAATTCATAATATCCACTTTCTTTCTCACTCTCTCTCTCTTGAAGGGTATACAAAATCGCAGCACAGTTATCTGTTGTCTGACGCACTCAGCATGACTCACATAGCGACAGAGGGAGACATGGGAACAAGAGACACGAGAAACAAGACATGCCCATAGCATAATATGCAGGAAACAAAAAAGCAGAGCGAAGCAGAGGGAGGCGGCAAGGAGCGCAAGAGACAGGTCACAAGCAAAGACTGAAATTGAGACGAAGTCGGAGGCCAGCACAAACACACACACACATACGCACAGTGGAAGGTAGGGGAAACCAGTTTACCTCCTGTTATCCCCACCCCCCCCCCTTCAAAAAGCTAGACAAAGGCAAGGTATGCTAATACTAGGCAAGGCAACCCCGCATTACGGATGGCATAATGTATCTTCGTCAGTATCTCTCTCTTTCTCTCCTTACTCTCTTTCTAGATACAAATGAAACTGAAACACGTTATGTTAAAAATCAGAGACAGCTTTCGCAGACTGTTTTACCTTACCGTTCGCATACCCTGTACAAAGGTGTGTTTATGTGTGCGTGTGTACACACGTACTTTTACTATGTGTTGGAATATTTATAGTTATTGTTAAATGCAAAATGCTTTTTTCCTCCTCCACTTAATTTTGTTTGTGCAAAATGCCGGCACAAAGAAATGTTTTCCATTTATTTAATTATAATTAATTTATGGTATTTGTTTGCTGCATTTGTTAGTGGGCTTTATGTTGGCATTCAATGCGTGCGTGTGTGTGTGTATGAGGAGGGAGTGAGAGGATTGGAAAGCACACTGAAGCAGGAACAGAGCTTCACCCTAAACTATGTAGCTCTCTCACTCATTTACTCTCTGCCATGGCAAACTTTGGTTCTAGAACACTCCACAGAAAGGTTCACTGCGTGATTTCTGCACACTGAAGAAGACCCTGGAATGTCATGCGAAGGAACATCTGGACAACCGCCAGTGTAATTAGTGCTATTGGATTTCCATAGGTGTACACAAACACACACTTCGCATCAGCGAAGGGAAGCAACAGGATTGAATCAGGGGTGAAATCAAAGAACAAATATTGATTAAATATGTCGATATCCGCTCCATATCTGTGCTGATCCTGTGCAGATTTTAATTATAATTTCAATTAACCGACTTAACCCTGAAGACCTCTACCCTTACAGTATCTAATATACTCATCTAATATATACATCTTAGGGTACACCCCCGCGTTGGGAAAGTCTCAAAGTAGCACGAGGAAAATGCAAATTGGATTTTCTACAATATATTCAATTTGCACACATGTTTACCCCCACTATACATATGTTTCTTGTGCCCCTAGTACATAGTTATTGTTGTGGTGGGGCAGATGGGATGGGCCCATGGCAGAGCAAATTTAATTGTTTAAGTTGAGCAAATCGAATAAATATTTGCAAGATATTTGCAACCCACCAGCACTCCGAATAAATAGCTAATAGTACGTACTCCTCGTTTCAATGTTTACACAATGATTTATTTCTAGTGCCCAAGAAAATGTAAGCAATTTCTCAATTGCAGTAAAATAGGAATAAAATTGTGGATGGCAGGTGAAAATTTGTGTTCAAACAACCCCCCGCACTTCCCCCCTAGGGGACAGACTCCTCTGTCCCTGTGCTTGGTTTCCAGTTTCTGTTTGATGTTGTCTTTCCTATGCTATATACCCTAGACCTTGTGCCATTATCATTACCATTCCCATGCTACAATTCTGTTTATTTCTGGCTTAGCCGGAACGAAACAAAACGAAACCCAAAAGCGAAACCAGAACTTGAAACCGTCACCGAACTCACAGAGCCACAGGGAGGGAGGTATGTACGTATGTGTGTGTGTTCCGGGGCTGTGAAATGTCGAAATGTGGGCCAGGAAAACAGCAGCAACAACAAACGCGCTGCCCAACCATCCAGCCAGCCAGCCAGCCAGCCATCCAGTGACGCAAACCTATTGATTATTGTTGGGGCATATGCCACAAAACCACCAGCAACAGCAGCCAGCAACATTGACACACAACTCAACCACAACACACAAATTCGTGGGCAGCATTGAAGGGAAAACAAAGCAAAGCAAAGCAAAGCAGGAACGAATGGAACCCACAAATGGATTGCTACGAGCCAAGTCGAGGCGACTACACTCATCTCTTGGGAGTGTTTGTGTTGCGCTCTGTTGTTGGTGCCACAATCCCACACACACACACACAGGTGTAATTCAATTAACTTCCGGATTGCAAGGATTGCATTGTTTTAAGATCATAAATCATAACCAAAGGAACTTGCAAGCCCAATACACACGCACCTGAACAATGGAAAGGACAAAGGAATTTCTCTCGTATTCAATCAAATTTCAGCTTACAGAATGCCATAACAGCAGGACGACAGAAGTTTATGCATGCTGTGATGCTTCTGATTTAAATATAGACATATTCGATTGTACAAAGGTATGCAGATCCATGCTGAGATGGATGTTCTGTGTCGTCCGGAACGCATCAGAACCCACGGCAAAGAAAGTGGAAACGCAAATGAAACGCAAACTGAAAATAGTTCATAATCCCCATTGATTGAATCGTAGCAACCCAACCCACAGCCCAAACCCCAACAGCAGCCCCCTTCAACCTCCCCAAGTATAACGTTAAGTGGCCCCAGGGAGGCAGGTAGGGGTATGGCACAGCGCAGCACAGGCAGCCAGCAGTCAAGGTAAGGGAGGCTCCAGCTGGTCGAGAAGACGGTGGAACTTGGGTGGTTGGATGGATGGTAGGCAAGTGCACGATGGCACCGAGTACAAAAGATGCAGATGGAAAAATTGAAATCATTCTTGGGTTCTCTTTAGGTCATCCATTATGCTGTAGCTGCCATTCAGAGCCATGAATGGGGAAGCCAACGTCTTGAAAGGACGTCGTTGGGGAAAACAAATGGAAGAACTATTTGTTCAAGAGCTTTTTGCGTGGCATCTCTTCGTCTCGTCTCATCTCTCTCCAGTATTTTAAGTTTTCCAATTTGGCTCGTTAAATGAGCGACTATAAATATTCATTTGAAATCATTTTCGGCCATGTTTTATCGTGAGATATAATCATTGGTTATGCCCTAAGGTTGCCTATGTGGTACTGTGATCGATTACCCCTATCAACGAGACTGAATTATGTTGAGTTTTAACCATAAACATAACCTCTCCTTTGGACATGTCTTTGTCTACGCACTAAAGCACTGCCCAGAGTGCATCACTTTGCAGTTTGCTTATCAAAACCTCAAACGTATCCCCCTGTTCAGTGTCTTATCCGTGAAAATCGCTTTGCGATGCCTCCGCCACTTCTAGCCCTGGAACCTGGAACCTGGCACCACTTGAGTGCCCTAATCTTATCGAGGTGCAGTTGAAATCGCAGCGGTTCTTTGTCCGCCAATCTAGTCACGGAGTTGATGTCGCTGAACGAGCGCCATCAGACAGACGATGGCAAACAAGTGGATTGAGAAGAGGCAAGTGCTCCTCCGGCTGCTGCTGGTCGCATTCGCTACACTGACTCTGGTGCTGGGCGCAACCCAGGCCCTGGAGTGCTACACCTGCGACTCGGCCGAGGACTCGGAGTGCGCCACAAGGCCGGGCCAGCAGCTGGAGGTGGAAGAGTGCGCGGCAGCAGGCGACGAGTGCGTTACCTCGATCACGGCAGGTCTGACGCGTCGTGGCTGCCTGGCGCGCCTCCATCCGAACGGCTACTGTCCGGAGCCCTGCGACCGCTGCAACACGAGCCTCTGCAACCGCCACGTGTTTCCCACGGATCGGCTGCGCTGCTACCAGTGCACCGGATCGGACTGCATCGATGTGACGGCCAAGCCGCATCTGCTGCTTCCCTGTCCTTTCTACTGGGAGGGTGATCGCTGCTATACCAACGTCATCCACCTGTCCAACACGCAACGCGGCTGCGAGCACACCAATCTGCCCGCCACCTGTCCGCACGTCTGCCTCAAGTGCAACTACAATGGCTGCAACGCGGAGCGCACCGTCACCGAGAGCCGCTGCCTCCAGTGCACCCACCAGCGTATGTCGCCCAATCCTGACTGTCTGCGCCAGCAGCAGGCGCCCGCGGCTGGACAAGAGCCACAGCAGTGCTCCGTCAGCAATGAAACGGTGACGCAGTGCACCAACAAGGTGATGTACGGCCACCGTGAGGGCTGCTACACGCACCTCAACACCCAGACAGAGGTGCTGCAGCGCGGCTGCTCCACCACGATGGGCTTCTTTCCCACCGGAGAGCTGAGCCAGTGCTCCGGCGACTTCTGCAACGGCCAGTGTCGGGACATTGTCTGCGCCGTTTGCAACTCCACCAGTAATCCGGGCTGTCGCTCCGGCCGCAATCTACCAACGGAGAAGTGCGCCGATGGCACCGTGGCCTGCTATTCCTGCGAGCAAGGTTAGGGTGAGTGGGGGATCGGTCTGGGATTCATGTATTCCGAAATATACGACTAAAATTTGTTGCATCACAACTGTATCTGCATCTCTCTCGCTTTTTGTCTCTGTTGCCCCTCCTTCAACGGTAGATACTGTCCTTCGACGTGGATGCGCCGATGCCAACTTCTCCCCCGCGGACAGTGGCGGCGAGAGCTGCCAATTTTGCCGTAACAGCGATGGATGCAATCGCTGGTCCGTCCGCAGCTGCTACCGCTGCAACTCTCAGGAAAATGATGAGGATTGTGCGGCCATGACCAATCCGGAGGCAATGACGGTCAGCAATTGCACGGATCCGGTGGAGCTGTGCGTGAGCACGGTCATCAGCCGTCTGGATCTGGTCTACACAGTGCGCGGATGTGCCGGCGAGGTGCCCGAGTGCAGTGCCAACGATCCATACTGTGTTCGCTGCAACGGCAGCCTGTGCAACGCCTCTCCCACCCTGTGGGCCGCAGAGCGTACGCCCCTGATGGATGATCAACGGGATTGGTGGTCTTTGGTCAAATATTTGTGGTCCAGGAAGCTCTGACATACGGCACATTGATTGCACTTGATTTACAATTATTTTATGCAATAAATTATGAAAAATATGTAGAATCAGACAGAGTGCTTGTACATTTGTATGAAGAGACGGAAGGCGGTTGTTTGTGCTGATTAGTAACTCACGGGCCACAAGCTACTGTAGCCTGACAGAACGGGGGCGGATGTTTGTAAAGAGAAATAGAGAAAGAGAGAGAGAGAGAGAGAGAGTGGAGAGAACGCCCCACACAAAGATTAACAAACGAGACGCATGTCTGCCATGCAAGGGACCGAAATAACTTACATTAATATAAGGTTATATAAGGTATAAGGATAAGGTTTTGCCTTGGCCCACGTTTAGAGCGAAATTGTGGATAAACTTTAAGCAGGAGCAGGAGTACCGTGACGTACCCAAGGCGTTAACAAATATTTCAAGCATCGCCATTCCAGGCATCCAACGCGATGAATTTCAAAATTTGTTATCGTTTACTTTATATACCCTTTCAAGACGACAGAGAGTGAGTGATAGAATGTTCTGATTTTGCACGCAGAAAGGTAGCAGAGGGTATATATGTACATATGCATGTCTGTACATATGTTTATTTCGACTCTGTTTATTATTAAATCAACAAAACACTGCCATTGATTATACCAATTCATATGTTTCCTAATTAAGACCTGTCATTGGAGCGATCAATCAGGGAGGGTATCAAAAGCTTCGCTTCGGTCCTTTCATTCTTGTTTGCTTTTTTGTTGCTGTTGCTTTTGCTGTTATTGTTTGCGTTGTGCGCCCTCTACCGTTCGCTTTGTTAGCTCACGCGCAGCCAAATTATAACGGCAGCTATTTCTCCTCCTCTTGCTCATTCCCCGCTGCTGTTCTTATTGTTATTGTTGTTTTTGTTGCTGATAATGAAATGATGAAGCACTGCAAATAGCAACAACAAGCCACCACCCCACAATAACAGCTCACAATAGACAACGACGATGCCGTCGAGGAGGACGCCGGCTCTCTCGCATTCAGTTGTCCCTGCCTCCTCGCCCCTCCCTTTACCCAGCCACACACCATGCTGTCTCTCCCTATGTGTCGCCTCCCCCCGCTCCTACACACATTCTCTTTTTTTTTTTTTTGCAATGGGGAATATGTGTGAAAAATGTGGAAAATTTGCAAGTTTTCAGCGCGTGTGGATTGAGGGGGCGTAGTTGGGGGAGTGGGATTGAGAGTGGGAGTGGAAGTGGAAGGAGCGCTGGGGCATGGCAAGGCGGTGGACAGTGTGCTGGAGGTGCTGATGATAATTAAGTTGTTGCTTGCGCGAACGTGTAACGAGACTTTTGTAAATTTATTAATTGAATTTCGTGTCGAAACGGGGGCAAAGAGGAGAAGAAGAACTATGGACAGTGGACAGAGCACAATAACAACGACAACGAAAACCCACCCGCACCACGAAATATACAATATAATTAAATGATTGATAGAATGAGAGTAGAATGAAACGTCATCTGCTGATAACGAATATCAGAGCGAACAATACAAAATGTCAAAGATGCAAGACAAAAAGGGGGCGAGGGAGAGAGAGCAAGTGAAAGAGAGAACATTCCAAATGCTATGAGCGAATATTTTAATTAGCTTTTGTATGTGTGCTTTTGTGTTTGTTTTTGTATGGCATAATGTTATGCCATTGAAGGAAGCCCACATACACCCCCCCCCCCCCACACACACACACACCCACAAAAGAAAGCGATGCAGAGAAGAAGTAATATAGATAGGAAGGTGCCTGGGGCCATTCAAAATCCAGGGCCACTGCTCAATGAGCTTAAATTCCGGCAGCGCCTTAGCTAGGGCTGAGCACGAAAGGGGGATACCGGTACCCCTTCAAACAAATATGAATCTGCCGATGAATAAGAATGCCATAGAGCTAAGGCCTGCAGACAACGGGCACATGGGAAAGTTCAGTAACAACCCTCTTATTTTATATGGGTGGACGGACAACCCACCCAAAAACAACACACATACACACACAAACGTTTATTGATATTCCCAGGGAGCGTGTGCTGACTCTCTCGCTCTCTCTATCGCTCTTCTACTTAACAACTCCCCATTCAAGCAGTGCTCCAAGCTAGAGTGGAATGGCAGGCCAAGAACAGGCCATTCCAACCGCCTAGCGGGCACGGGAATGGGAACTTACACGCTTACACACACACACACGCACAAACAGTTGTAATACTTACACCTCCAGTATGCGATCACCCTTCTTGATGCCAGCCTTCTCGGCCGCTCCATTCTCGAGAACAGCGCTGACATGCTGCAGGGGAGCGTACAGTTCACCATTGATGGAGCGCAATTGTCCGCCCTCGGACACCTGACCGCGTACATTGAAACCGAAGCCAGTTTCCGTCTTGTAAATGGTAACGACGCGCGGCCCATTGGCCGTGGCTATGACGGTGGCTGTAGCGGTGTTGGGGGGGATGCTGCTGCTGCCGTTATTCTCGCCAATAATGCTCATTGCGCCGGGTCGCCTCTTCCGCCTCGCCTCGCCTCTCCACTAGCCTTGCCGTCGCTGACTCTTCTGCCACACACCACACACTCTGCCTGTCACTCACTGTAATGGGACTGGGACTGAGACTAGGGCTATTCACTGCACTCTCACTCAATCAATCGCACTCACTTGGCAATGTATTTGCTATTTAATTATTTTACACAATATCTTCTGCGGCAGTGATGTAGTTGTTTTTGCGTAACTCTGATATTTCTGCAACTTCTTTTTGGCACAGCACACAAACATTCGCGCGCGCACACACACAGTTATCTAGCACAGGCACAGACACCGCCACCGCAGCCACTTTTACTTTCCACTCCGCTCCACTCCACAACCCTTCGTCATTCCACACTCCGCCAACAACTATCCACTATCCGTTCCACACACACACGCACGGCGCACACGGCAAGCGCAACTTTGGAAATGGGCTCGAAAAAAAATTCACACCGCTTTCGGTTTTCCTGTGCTGTTGTTGCTAGAATTTCTGCGGCATTTTGCGAATCGCATTTTTAGAGAGAGAAAAAAAGTATTAAAAGAAATTGAAAGCAACTGGACTTGAAGTTTAGTGTGACCGCGGATTTATCGATACATTATACCATGAGACCCTAAAAAAATGTGGCCAAATATACCATCTCATGGTCAAAATATACCGTAAATATACGGATGAAGACCACATTCCGCAATTTTTATTTTCTGTTTCATATTACAGGATATGAAGGACTTTTAACACTGGCTGTATAGTTTAATCGGATTTATAGATCAATCTTCTAGGCGATTTGCTCACTTTAAAGGTTATTTTTATCGTTTCTTTTTTATAAAAAATTGTTTAAACTCTTTGTTTAGGCCTTCTTTAGCCACCAAAAATGTCCCTTCTGTACATAGTAACTACACGGTAACTACACGATTGCCACCTGAGTATTTATTAAATTTATTATTTATTTATTTATTTATTAAAACCCTATTTTCTTTAATTATTCCAAAAAAAATTTTTCACTGATTTTTAACCATTCAACATTGGCCGAGATAAGTTTAAAAGTAGAGACAATAGTCTACAACCTACCAAGTATACAACAAAATTTAAGAATCTCGTTAGTTGCCGTACTTGGTACCAGATGCTATGAAGGAATTAAGAACATTTTCTCTTTCCTTTACATTAATTGAGATTCTTTGAGTTTTTAAAACTGCGTTTTCAAATTTCCCGTTAAGAAATGTCTATGAAAAAAGGGAGTACTGACAATTGAAAAATGACCTTCTCCTAACTCATTTTTTCACTGCAAGTATGAGCCCACAAACACTAAAATAACCGTAAATATACCGAGCAAAAAACGTAACCCCGCTCTGTTATAACAGGTGAAAACAATTCAAAAATGCCTACCATACCATAAAGATTATGAAATTATTGTTGAAAAACGGTTTTTTCTTGTTTTTGTTTTTGCGCCAGCCCTGTCGTTAGCAACACAGCTGCAATTCTACCACATATTTTTTTGTTTGTTACGGCGCTAGATTTTCTGCATTTAAATATGAAAAGTGCCTAACACAAGTATGCGTTACGAGGACGCTCCCATCGAACATTTTGTTGCATGGTAAAATAAAATAGTCCCATTTAATTATGTAAAAATATCAATGTATTTCATAAGATAGTCCTAGATGAGCGACCACGACGAGACATGAAATAAATATATAATATATTCTAATTAAAACGAGGACCATCGTCAAGAGATGGCATCGCACAAATCAGAGAGAGTAAAAAAAAAAAAATTATGTTTAAGAATTACAATTACAATTATTAGCATCTGTTCACTGTTAATTTTACGCCCAATGACGAGAGAACTTAATTACTACAATTGGTTTTAGGCTTAAGATTAAATTATGAAATAAATACAATAGTGCAAAAAAAAAAGAACAAGAGGTGTACTAATGTGATGTGTAATTAAATTTATATAGTTACGATACATGTATGTGGGTATATCATTAATTTATCGGGGATTGGTTTACATGATGAATTTATTTTATACCTAAAATATAATATATGCACTCTGTATAATGAATATAATATAATATATATTTATATATATATATATATCTCTCGTGTGTGTGTGTGAGTGAATGTATTTACAACAAAAACGACACTGATACATGCTGTGGTTGGGGGGAGAGAGAGGGGACTTTGGGTGCTGGTGGGATGCCTTGCGGTTTTATGATACGAATTTAGGCAGCTATTTGGCATTTATCAAAATAAAACAATGAAATGAAAAATATATATATACGCTGTCTGTCTGTGTGTGTGTGTGTGTTGCATCTCCCTTCTGCGCCTGCTCCTTCTCCTTATCAAAGTTTGTCCGTTGCTTGGGATTTGTACTTGGAATTGCTCCCGCTGTGTGCCCCGATTCGATTGAATTTCACCCGATCAGCGCCTGCGTGTTGTCGCCTGCTGCTGCTGCTGTTGCGTTGTGGCGGCTCCTGGTCCTTGCTCCTGATGTCCTCCACGATTGCGCACACTGTAGCAGCTGATGGCTCTCATCATCATCCTATGATTGGTAATGGCAATGCTGCTACTGTTGCTGTTGCCGTTGCTGCTCCCCGTCCCAGTTGACGCTCCTTTGGCCACCTGCTGCTGGCGACTGCTGCGCAGGGACCAGCGTTTGTTCAGCTGCACATCTGTTGCGGCCATGGCCGCCGTGTAGGCCCGTGTCCCAATGGCCAATGTGGGTACGACTATGTTGAGCTTTTTAGGCGAAGGCGGTGGCCGAGCAGAGATGGCACCCGCACCATTGCACGACGATTGCCGACGCGTTGATTTGCTAAACGGTGACGAGGGTATATTGGCGCCGCCGCCGCCGCTGCTGCCACTGGGCATGGTGGCATTCAGTGTACTCCGGCGAAGGCTGCGCCGCTGTTCGCGCTCCTGTTGGGTGCACTTGAGGCGCCTACTGGCGGTATTGCTGCCACTGGCACTGGCGACGACGCTTGCTGTGCCGCTGGCTGCTCCTCCTCCTCCTCCTGCAGCACTATTGGCCCTTGCAGTGGGAGATGCAGCAACTGGCGGCACATTAACGGCTGTGGCGCCCACACCCACTGTTGGTACATTCCTTGTCCTGAGCGTCCGCTTGGTCATGTCAATGCCGCTGATACTGCAGCTACGTAGCTGGCGCTTACTCACTGATCCCCCGCCCCCTCCACTGTTGATGGCCAGTGTCTGGCTGCGGCGAGTCATCATAATGGAGCTGCTGCTGCCGCTGCCGTCGTTGCTGCTGCGACCGTTGCTGTTGCCGCTCTTGATGCTGCTGGGCGCAGCATTGAGGCTCCTGCGTGCAGCAATCACAACTGTAGCGGAGCTATTACCGGCTCCTCCTGCGCCTGCGGCAACTGCTGCTGCTAATCCTCCTGCACCGACTGCACTGGCACTTGCTCCGACGCCACCCACAGAGTCTTTTATGGCCGCCGCACTGAGGGACTTGTTCTTGCAGTGCTTAAACACCTGTCGCAGGCGCGTCTGCATGTGCTGATGATTCTCATTTGGCACATTCCGATAGCGACGCATCTGACGGATGCGCTGAGCCGCCACAGGCGCGGAGGCTGATGGGGCTGCGGCCAAGTCGCTGGCCAAAGCGCTGGCGCGATCGAGTGCTTCGCCAATGCCCGGCGCGGCTGCCACTGGTATGCATTCGACGTTCTGGAGTTTCTGGATCTGTTCGATGATGTAATGGACGGCATGGGAATCCTCCTTGCGGATCTCTGCCACGGTTTCGCGAAGCTGCAGCATCGCTGGGGTAAGGCCTGCCTCCGAGGCCGCGGATCTTGGTGTCGCGGGTAGGGTGGAGCTCACTTGATTGTCCTGCAGAGTGGGCGGTGACGCTGGTAACGATAATGCCGACGCCTCCTCCTCGTCCTCCTCCTCCAGCTCTTGGGGGACTGTGTCCGTTGTTGGCTCCTTTAATGCCGCCCAATTGCTGGAAAATATGAAATCCGTTTCGATGGAACTCGAACTGGAACTGGAGGAGCTGCTGGAGGTGGCCTCCATATGCTCGTGCTTCTGTTCCTGTTCCTTCTCTCGCTGCAGCTGTTGCTCCCGCTCCAAGGCCACCTGCTCCTCCTCAGCCCGCTCCTGCTGCAGCAAAGCATTCAATTCCAAGAGCTCCGTAGGCTCTGGCTCCTTCGCAGACTCCTCTTCCTGATGCGACTGTTGCTCGACGTAATCGGACGGCGTCCAAGTCTCCTGTTCGTGTTCCTGCTCCTGATCCTGCGGCTGGTGTGAATGCAGCTGATGCAGCTGCTCCCGACGCGTCTCCAGCTGTGTAAGGGAGTAGCCTTCCTGCTGCTGATAGTGCTGCTGTTCCTGTATGATTTCCTGCATGCTGCGATCATCCATGGCAGCAGCAGCGGCCGCCTCCGCCTCGGCAGCTGCTGCCGCCGAACGGATGCGAGCCTCCACCTCCTGCTCATTGAGGAGCGTATTGTAGGACTCGGCGAAACTATAATCGGAGCCCAAAGAGCACACACTGGAGCCATAGCTGCCGAAGCTGCTCTCCAAGTGGTGCTCCAGATGATGCTCCAGTTCTGTCAGCTCTCGGCCTGCACCGCCTGCGGGTGGAACAGACTGCCCATAAATGTGGCTTCCATCGACGTAGTGATGCAAGTGAAGCTCCTCCTCCTCCTCCTCCAGCAGGATCACTTCCTCGCCCGACTCCGCCTCGTGCTGCAGCTGCAGCTGCTGTTGTTGTTGTTGGACCAATCCACGCCAGGGATAGACCCCCGCGGTGTTGGACTTACGCCACATCTTGCGATGATTGTGCAGACTCCGCTTGAGACGTTGGGCATCGTAGGAGGAACGCGGCACTCGCTGTTGCAGCACAGACGCAGACGCGGATGCCTCCACATCGCCTGCGTGCTCCTCTTCGGCAGCATCGATGGTTTCCCCATCGATATACTCGTCGTCATCATCCTCCTCCTGCTCCTCCTCCTCCTGCTCCTCCTCGACAGCATAGTAATCAAAATTGCGAAACGGCTCGGGCGGCAAATGTCGCTTGGCCAAGGCACTGTATGGGGCATCCAGAATGTAGTCCTCCTCCTCGATGCTATGAGAGTCTGGACAACTATTTTCGCTATCCATTGCACTGTCCTCGTCTTCGGCATCCAGCAGGGCATCCACATCGACATCAACTTCCGCTTCCATGTCGCTGGAGTCCAATTCACGGCGTGAATCCAATTCACGGCGGGAATTCCTTTCTCGGCGTGACGCCAGCGACGGCACTGGGCAGGGGCTGGGCGATAGAACGGGCGAGGGCTCCTGGGAGGAGCCAGATGTCGTCGACGATGGTGTTAGTATCACAGTTACCACAGACGTGTTGTCCGCACGCATTTTCTTGGATGCCCACGTTTTCAGTGCCCGATCGACCAGGGCCTTGCTCGGGTTCATCACGTCCTGCTCGTTGAGGATCTCGCCAATGAGATGTTGTTTGCGCACAGCATCGACTGCCTCCTGGGCCGTCACCACATTCCAGAGGCCATCGGTGCCAAAGATTAGACATCTACGCGGGAGGAGGATAAACATTAAAATTCGAAAATCCCCGCTTCGAATTTGCGGCTGTGCAACTCACCTGAACATGTTTGGGTCAATTTTAACAACCTTAACATCCGGATCGGGACTCACGACGAACTCCTTGCAGCGTGAATTGTAGCTCCAGAGATCGCCGAGGGAGCGGGCTACTGCCAGAAAGGGTATATCATCGACAACCGTACGCCGACGGATGGGACCACGATGCTGGGGATCCCGTGGTCGATTCCAGACCACACGCGGCACACCGCTTTTGATGGCTACCATGCCACCGGAGCGCTGGATGCGTGCCTTCTCCTCGTGTGACTCCGGCTTGTGGTCGGTCGTCAGCTGTTTGGCCCGCCACTGGCGTTCGTTGGGCTGCTGGTAGCCCAGCACAATGCCCGAATCGCCCACATGACCGATGTAGATCTTCTCACGGCGCATAAAGGCCACCGTTGCCGTTGTACCCGCCGTACTCAGGTGTCCGTTGGAGGTGCGCGGCCATTTCTCTGCAGGAAATCAGCAAAAAAAAGAAAATAATTGGATGAGGGTGTGTATGGATGGTATGAGAGTATTTGTTTTGTTATTCCGGTCAGAGGGCATTCGTTGGAAATGGGGACATTTCTTTTTCGCTCTTGGTTTTCTCTTTTGTCTTCTTTCTGTGTTGTTGTTGTTAGTTTTTTGTGTTTCTTTTCTTTAATGGCCGTTGCATTTTTTTTTAAACGCCTTCATGTGTGGTGTTTTGTGGTGCTATAGAGTGGTGCTGCTCTAACCCATTGGCGGCCAACGCATACCAATACTCGTATCGCAGCGGGGTTGCCATGCTTGCTGAGAGTACAGCCATATGGCAAGGCCTGTGGAATATTCCATTCCCGCTATGTTGCTGTGTGTACATATGTCAGAGAGCGCGCCAGAAAAAAACACAAGCAGACACACACACGTACACACATTTTAAGTGGATGGGGTTTTCTGTGTGTGTGTGGACAGACAATAGAGATGAGCGTAAATGCGATTGAGTCATCGTTGCACAGCACAGTTGTATAATTACTAGAGGTGAGTCAATGTGAATTTAATGAATATATTTTGCGGATTTCATATCCCCAATTGGCGGGTCGGGGCCGTGCAGGGATGTATCCTCATCGATTACTGATGTGCGTGACCTGACACGACACAATGAATATGCCGTGACTCAATGCTGCCCATCTCTATTGGCGCTCTGCTTTGGTTTATAATTATCGTTGTTTTTCAGCTCTCTCTCGCTGTCTCTCTTTCCACGGCCTTTGCCTGTCTTTTCTGTGTAATTATTTGTGTGTGTTGCCGCTGCTTCTGCTCTTACCTTGCTCCCGCCACATTGCAAAGTGCGTGGCTATGTAGCCCTCTCGTATGGCTTTCAGCACATCCTCATCATTGTCTGACCAGAACTGCTTCTGCCTCACAATCTCCAGCATCAGGTGCTCCTTGGCGAAGAAGGCCGCCTCGGGCCCGCCATGTCCATCATAGATGCCAAAGAACGCGTACTCCAGCTCGTGAGTCAGCGGCGATTCCTGGTAGGCGACAGAGAACTGATCCTCCATGTATTTACGTCCTCCCTGGCTGCATTGCCCTGTCACCCGCATATTGACGCCCAGGGTGGAGCTGGGTGTGGGCGACGGCTCCATGCTAGGTGTGCTGTTGGGGCTCCGGCTGTCGCCTGTGCTGGCGATGCTGCTGCTGTTGAGGACTTCAGTGCGGGGCGGCACAATGGCTTTCGGCTTCCGTTGGCGACTCAGTGTCCCACCGCCACCGCGGGAACGGGCGGCAGCGGTGCTGCGACAACGCAATGTTTTGGTGGTAAACAAGGGTGGCGGCTTCGATGTTTCTAAATCCTCAGAAAATAAATCCAACTCCTCCTCCACCTCCTGTATGATCTCCTGTTCCGTCGTCAGACTTCCACATGCGGTGTCAGCGGCGTTGGTGGCTAATCCCGCCTCAACAGCATTCGTATCCATAGTTGGCTGATGGTTGCCGATGAGGCGAGAACAGCGACGGGAAGACGCAGACCCAGAGCCCTGTGTCAGCGGGGGGCATATTGCAGGCTGCTGCTGCAGCTGCCGGGAACTGGCAGCGAGGCAGGGAGTGGTGGATGAGGGTGAATCCGTGTAGTAGTTGATGATGTCGTACTCCAGCTCGGTTGTATTCACAACTGGCACATCCTCAGTGGCTGCAGTGGCCACTGTGGCCTGGGCTGTATGCTGTATGGCAGCTATGGGCCGCACCACTGAGCGTTCTATGGCGGATTTGATGAAGCATCTGTTGGCTGTGGCGATGGCGCCATTGATGCTGCTGCTTCTGTTGCTGTTGCTTTGCAATGATGTCGTTCCAGATGCAGATGCGGACACAGATGGGGACGTGCATATGGACGTTGCTCTAGTTGTTCGCACTGTCGTCGTCGACGCTTGCACGGTGGGCCACATTTTTGTTTATATTTTTGCGGCCAATGCGTGCTTCTTCTTCCTCCTCCTGCTGGTGCTGCTTCGTTGTTGTTGTTGTGTCCAGATGTTGTTGGAGTTGTTGCTGCTTTGCTAGTAGACGTCTTCCATCCGCAGTGTTGTAATTTCTGATGACATTTGCCACTAGACAACCGTAAAATAAAACTGGCAACTCCTCGCTTATCGAAGCGACTGTTGTCCCTTTCTAACATTGGCTCTGACAGCCAATACAATGTGTGCTGTGCTGTTGCTGCTGCCGAACGTTAAAGCGAGACGCCTGCTGTGTGTTTCGGCTATACTATTCGCCTTTCCTTTTGCTCTGGGCGTGTGTGTTTGTCGGTTTGTTTGCCTTGTCCGCGTGTGTGCGTGTGTTCCATCTATGTAGCTTTTAATTTGTACTGCCTGCCCATCGCCGCCAAATTGCTTTTCTGCTTCTTCTTGTTCCTCGAATCGAATGTACTTTTTGTTCAATTTAAAAATGTAACAATACAGCTGGGGATGGGGGATGGATATACACCATATATCGGTATATTCTCTAGGATATAATTCAATGCCAGAGCTGAGGCAAACAGTTTCACCTTGGCGCTAGATGGGATGATATACGGGGTTTAGTTTCGATGTCTGTGTTGGATAGGATAAAGAGCGCGCGCCGAAGATCCGAAACTCGTTTACACCGTAGCTCTTCCTCTATATAAATCGCATGGGTGGTGTTGTTGCAGCGTCGTTTTCTATCGCTGTCGTTCTTGTTGTTTTCAATCACTTTAGTTCGTCTTAAAGGTTTTGGTTTTACACAATTTTTCAAGTAATAGGCACGTACACACACACAGACCATTCACAATAAAAAAATACACAGTGGAAGTGTCAACAACAAAAACAAAGACGAGAAACCAAATAGAAAGCAAGCGAACGGGCAACCGAACGAACCAGTGTGACCGCCGATTTATCGATAAAATATACCGACAGGCCCTCGGAAATATACCCTTTCATTTTTTAAATATACTGTCAATATACCCTTAATGTTAAATCATTTTCCTCGACTTGGATCTTCTGTTTAATATTACTAGCTAGTTGGGCATCTCAATGCTAAAACTGTAGTTTTACTCGAATCATCATTACATTTTCCAAAAGATTGGCTGAATTTCATGACTTATCTTTATTGAAAATTAAAGTTAAAACTAAGAGGGTCATCAAAAAAAAGCACTGAAAGATACGTGGGTGGAAGGGGAATGTTACGTCACTTCTCAGGTTTTTGCTGGCCAACCCACGGTATACTATCGTAAGGTCACTTGTGTAACCTATTTTCAATAGTAAATATTACAATTTCATTCTACCAGCTGCTTTAAACCATTAACAACGATTTTTTCTCAGCCTGACCTGATTTAAACAATTTCATATGTTTCCCATGTATAAATGTAATATAAGTTGGGATGGAATTCAACGTAAGAGGGTGTGGAATAAAAACACATTGCTGCAATAGAAAATCCCGCGTTGCTATTTTTAATGAATTATCATGAAATTGGTTCGTCTTTCCCACCATTTATTGATTCCATTTATTTTTAAATTACCCACAGACGCAGTATGACCGTATTTTCGAATATTGTCACATTCAAGTTTTGCGCCAAATAATGTGACCCTACTTCGGACAGGTAAGATTGGCAAGCGGCAATAGTTATTTTCGCATTCGATAACATCGCGACATTTCTTAAAAACTCCTTTAATTCCGCTTCAAAAATAATTGTGCTCAAAAATCGATATCTGCTAACTTATCAATATTTAATAAAAATTAAAACGAACATGCTTCTGACATACTTCTTAGTCCTCACAGTAACGTTAAATAATTTACTAAACTATTTATTTCTACGATTCAAATAAAATGTTGGCATAACGGACATTACAGCCTGCCGGCATGCAACCCTGCACTTGTGCCGGCAAACCAGTGATGCGCACCTCTCTGAAAACCGAAATCGATTGCCGATACCTTGTATACATTTACTAATTTTCAATAGTAAAACTATGATTTAAGCTGCCAATTGGTGTCCTGTCAATGATCATATCTTTTCATGTCCTCCTGGCACAAACCAAATTAATATTTACCAGAACCGACCACTAAAACACTGGCATCACTGTTGCCAGACGCGGCCTGCCAGATGTCGTCTGCCAGACGCAGCCCAGTTCTGACCAATAGCAGGCCAGCCCGACAACTTTATCGGAATTTTCGGAGCTCGTGCGACCATGAAGAAATTATATAAGGTGGTCTCGTCGGCTGCCTAATCGCTTCGTTTTCGCACCCCTAGTGTTCGAAATATATATAACAACTTCAACTCCTTTTCTTGCAATGGGCAATTTTAAACCCAATGCCTTTAAAGCAGGGCTCGGCACGGACCTACCTAAAGGGTATAGGACAAGGCGCTGCCGCTCACGTACACGCGTATTGCAGTGAATCGTACCAATACCAATATAGTGAAATGTTCCGTTTTGCGTGCGTCTTCACTCACAAACGTAAAAACGCCCTCTCATTCGCACATATTGACAGCATTTTTAGGGAACAAACTTTGCCGACGAGACCACCCTATATCATTGCGTTATGCGTGCGGCTTCACAAGCTCGGAGCACATCAATTCAACAATAATAATATTCGAACACTCAAAGAGCTCAGTTAGGGCAGTGTGTTAAAAAAAAAAAACAAGGCGAACACGACGAGTGCGCTAAGCGGTAAACACAACACCTCATACAAACATATATAGCATTTTTTTTGCGGCAAATCACAATCCAGGAAGTAAATCAGTTGTTCTGTTAATCGGTCGGTGCTATTTTTTTTTTGTGTTGAATTTACATCTGTATGTATTTTTTTCTTGTTCGTTCTGAAGTGTCAAAATGCGGCGTGCTAAATTCTTATTGCGTGCAAAATTGCTGGAAAAAGGAGCCTCACTCATGTACAGAACCATCTCGGCACACAAACACACGCACACACACACATACACGAATATGCATTAGGGCAACCAAACATTTTTTGTTTTTTCTGTCAAAGTTTGTACATTTTGTTCAATAGCATTTTACAAAGTAGGTTTTTCGGTGGCTGTTTGATATATGTGATAAAATAATACAACACGGCTGGAAGGGAAGCCAATTCTAAACGTTCTGCTGTAATCATTGTTAGCCAAAAAGATCGCGCGCGCAATTGCAATAAATTGCAAATTTCAATTCAGGTAAGTGCAATTTTCTGCCGAAAAGTGTATGTGGGAGAGTGTGAGAATGTTCTCGGGTGTTGTTGGTGCAGGAGGTGGGGGGATTGTGCAATGTATATACGTGTATAATTATTGGGAACACTGCATTGTGTACCCCGTTTTGGCCGTCGTTCGACCAAAAACGCACGCCAAATTCCCATAGTACGATGCGGTGCGGCTTTTGCACGGACACACACACAAAGACACAAGAGCTCCTGACGTAGCAGCAGCACCAGCCGCTGTGGGAAAGATATAAAAGACATTTGGGCACACTGCAGTCAGCGTCACTGTCGCAGTCAGCGTCGCTGCCCACGCACTGTGCAAATTTTTGGTTTTGGGTTGGTTTATTTTTGTTGTTTTTTTTTTAGTGTAGATTGAAACATGAAATATTCATAAATGATATAATATTTGGAGAAGAGGCGTACAAAATCCAGTTTCGCTTCAGTGACGTCAGCGCGGGCATTTCGTAAAAAGGTATACCATATCGCCTCCAGCTCTCTCCAGCGACTTGTACAATTCTTTTGAATATTTCGCCTAATCCGATCTGTTGTCTGGCTAATTTATTCATAGAAGTCGGCGCAGCGCAGCAATTATGGTCGTCTGTGATTTCCGTTTTGTGTTTTCTTGTTTGGAACTTTCCAGTCCCCAGTCCACACAAATTTTTTGCCACAAGATTGATATTTGGATAATTGCTGCTAGAAGGTGGGAGGTATGGGTTTGGGGAATGCAATTAGTCATTATAAAGAGCAGAGATTTGATAGATAATTCAACACTAGCGACATTTGATTTCGAAATGTGGAGGAGCTCTGATTTGTGATATTGTAAACAGAAGCTGATCAAGATATCATTCCGTCTTACTTAACATTCAGTATAACGTTTCCATTAGTGCTACGACTTGTTTTTCCAATTTTTTAATTTTGTGTGTGTTTCTACTTGATTAGATATCAAGCTTAAAGGACCCTTTTTTGCGGTAAAAGGAAATTTAAACTCTACCTCTAATTAGCCAACAGGGATCGCTGTGGATGCTGTTCATCAGGTAACGGAAAAGGGTTAAAAGGGAGTCCATGATAGTAATATCCGACCAGACATATTGGCGGGGCATTGGTAGGGGGCGTGTAGTAAATGATATACAGACAAAGGACATTAGATATTTGCGAGTTTTACCGCTTTCCACCAGAATTGGCATCGAATTGCAGATGGCTCTGTGGCCCATAATGACAGGCAGCAGCAGACACACACTCACACAAAAACAGAGACGCAGACAATAGCGGTAAATTATATTACCGGACGGTGCAGCCTCTCTATAATTCTGTGTGTGCACTTTCAGAAGGGGGAGAGCACGGTCCACCTGTCATTTGTAATTTCATTACCCTCACACACATAAACACATGCATACATACATATGTGCATATGAACGCGCTCATTTCGCGCTTCGATTTTTGTCTGGAAACATAATTATGATATTTTCCGACCCTTTTGTCCGACTACCCTGTGTGTGTGAGACGAATAGGGAGCAAGAGAAAGAGCAAGATGCATCAGTCGATCTCCGCTTGTCTAAAAGTCAGTGCAATATCTAAATGAGTTTTCTGGAGAACTGAAGAAGAACCATGGATGACTCTCTCTCTCTCTCCCGCTATACCGGCACCTGTCTGTCACTCATGCAAACACTCATACAATATGTGTGAGTGCGTCTCCGTTTGAATGAGAATGTATGTACATAGGTATGCGTGTTCGTGTCTCAGTGTGGCATGCATTCAGTGTGCCCACACCCAATTGATTGATAAAATTGTTGCTTGGTCTAGTGATTTCTCTTCGTAAATACTAACAGATTGGCATTGCTAACCCCCTCCCACTGTGAAAGGGGCTCACCGCTAAAGAGTAAAGAGCACTTCAATCTCATCCCCAACGCCCCCTCGCTTTTCAATATCTCTAAAGAGCATTTATTGCTATTTGCTATTGCTATGGCTAAGCAATGCCATAGGCGCGCGCAAATGTATGCTACGCCAAAAAAGAGCATCACGGTCCAGTGGGATGGGGGTGGGGAATGCGAGTCCGTGGATTGAGCCTTGAATTTGAATTAGTTGTGCGCTTCTCCCTTGGCTGCTTGCTTGCGCGTCCTTGGTTAACGGTTATGGCCACACTCAACTTGCTGCGTGCGTTAGAGGAAGATGGCCAGCGAGCTGACTTCAAGGCCATGCAATGTTGCTCCTGCTGTTGCTGCTGCTAATGCTGGGATGCTGAATGCTCGCTCTTGCGCTTTGGCGACTCTCTCCTGTCTCTCATTTCCTCTCTTTCGTTGCAGTCTTGCAAGCTAATTGGCTGCATGTGTGGGTACGGTGTACGTGTGGGTGCGCTGTGGGTGTGTGTGTGTGACGTTCATCTAGCTATGATATTTGATTTGTAATACTCCTTGTACGTATGTACGCCTGGCTCTGTTGCTTGTTCTATAATTAAGTTTTGAGGCCTGGGCTGATGGAAGGCTGATGCGCTCCCACTGTCACACTACAAAAGTATGCAGCAGCAGCTTTTCTCCAATCCACTATGGAGAATTTAAACACTTTTTGCGGCAGAAATTAATAACTTCCAAACGAAACAATATTTTGTATTTCGTTTTTTGATACTAGTTCATATTAGTTGAGAAAATTTCTGACTGTTATCTTAGATACAGGTATTACCTCTTAAATGAACTGGAAATTTACATCCTCTTTTGCAATCTTCTTCTTCACTGAGTTCAAAATTGCAAATAACTCTGAAACATTTTAGTTTAAAATGAGTACTTAAGCGACTAAAGGTTACGCAAAATACAAGAATCATTTAATCAGGATAAATTCAGAAAACATAATTAAAACCTCTCTGATGAGGCTGCTTATAAAAAATTGCAATTAAATTATTGAATTTTTAATTTCATACTACTTTAAAGTTGTTGAAAATAATTTTCTTATTAACAGAGCTTGCATATCGCACGCTAACAGCTCTGTTGAAAAACTGCTATCTTAACAGTGGTAACTGTTTAATTGATCAATGTTTTTCGGATGCATCGCGGTTATTTCAGTAACTTTATGAAAAATGGGTTTTGTCCAGAAAAAGTGGTGAAATTCCCCATAGTGCAATGCGCCTGCGTGGCGCAGTGTGTGGGATGTGTCTCTGTTTGGGTGTTTGTGCAGCTCCTAACACGATTATAAGCCACAGTTTTCATTATATTCCCCTTCTTAAATGTATGTAAAAGTACATTGCATACTTTGTTTACAAGATGTTAATTATTTTTCTCTCCTTTCTTCTCTCTCTCCCACAGTGGTGCTTATCAAATCTCTCTATCGTTGCAGTTACCGACGGATACAGCAGCAGCAGATAAACAGCAACTAAATAGCAATCACAAGTACAGCGTAAAAGAAACAAGCAACAAAATGTCTGACCGAAAGGCTGTCATCAAAAATGCCGACATGAGCGAGGAGATGCAGCAGGATGCTGTCGACTGTGCGACACAGGCCTTGGAGAAGTACAACATTGAGAAGGTGAGTGGTTTGGGGCATTAAGAAGAAGACCAACAGGTGGGCTGTGTTACAAGCGTAGCATAGCGGGGGTATTAGCGAGGATTTGTTGTGCCGCTGCGGCTGCTGCTGCCCTGTGGCAAGCTTTGGTTGCAAGTGCAGGGCAGGCGCCAATTATCTAGGATTTACTTTTGTTCGGCGACTTGTTCCACAAAAGCCCTAACGAGTGCTTTTCATTCTGTGCGTGTTTTCATTGAGGGATTTTCTGATGGCAACATTAAGGATTGTCTCGCTGTGCGAGCGGGGGCCTGGTGGAAAAGTATGAATATCAAAAGTAAATTCCCTTAAATCTCCAGATGGTCATCCATTCATTAAAATTCAATTTTAATGAAGCTAAAAAGGAAGCGATTTTAAATGAAGATGAAAAGAAAGAGGTTTGTTCACAAGGGCAGGGATTTTCGATGTTCAGAAATGGAAAGTTAAGGGGAATTCTTAATTTCTAGTAACAGAAACTAGCTTCGATCCGAAAAAGCTATAAGTGTAGAACCAAAAGGACTATATTCCAAAGCCCCATTTGAAAAGTCCTAAAAATATCAAAAATTGCGACAATTATCTAAATGAAAAATTATAAGCTCTAAATTGTCGTAAATTCCCAAGACCCCACCCCTTAAAGAAAATAATAATTCCGTTGACCTATGTTAGCGCAAATATAAAATTCCCATGACTCATTGAAAGAGCAGAAAACTACTTGAAGTAGAGATGAATTCCATGGGCCTTTTTAAATAGTGGGGAGATTATGATGACCCATGTGCATGCATGAGACACGGTTGTTTGTCGTGGGGTAGGTGAAGGTGGTGGGAAGTACTGACCATCGTTAACGGTTGCCCAATTCTCGGACGGAGGAAAAAAAGGAAGGAACAACAAACAAGGGAGAAAGAGAGGGAGGGGACGAGGGCGAGGGCGAGAAGTACAAGACTAATAAGCTCTTGATTTAGTCTTTGAATAAAAATAAAAAAAAAACAACAACATCCAGCAAAAGCAACACAATCTGCAAACAATGTAAACAAGAGGAGACGAGAGGAGTCGAAGAAATTGAATAATCAATAGAGGTACTACGTGAGTGCGAGGGGGACAAACACAGGCACACACACAAACAAATCAAGACGTGCTCTGGTCAAAGTGTTTGTGTGTTTACGTGTGGGTCAGTGAGAGCGTGCAAGAACAGAGGAGAGGAGAAGCAGAGGGCGCAAGAGCATCAGAAGCGGGAGCAGGACCAGGGGGAAATGGCCATCAACTAACGTTGCTTTTGTCAATGCCAATGACAGAAGACAGAGACAACCGACCAAAGGTACACACAGCAGGAGAGCGACAGTGCTGGAGGAGGAGGTGGAGGAAAAGTCCTTGAAAGGCGAAACGCAAAGTAAACTTGAAATCACAGCGGAAGTGAAATGGGGTGGGGGGGGGGGGGGGGGGGGGGGGGGGGCTAGTGGTCATACCAGCCAATTGTGTGGGGACGGGCTTGGTGGAAATGATTGGTAATGATGGTTAAAAGGGAGGCAGGCTGGGCAGTATAAGAGAAGTAAAATGCAGGGAGAGAGTGAGCAGTAGATTGAACAGCTAATTGAGCAGTAAAAGCATAGTAATTCGTGCGTACTCTCTCCGCTCCCACTACCAACACCAACACCACCACCACCACCACCACCACCACCACCACCACCACGACCACCACACCCTACACACTTGTGAGTGGCTGATACTTGGTGCACCTGCGTGGGCAGTTGTTTTGCACAGAGCTCCCTCCCCCTTATTTTGCGCCTACCTCTTGTTGCTATAAATAAAATATATGCCATACATACACATACACAATCACACGATTGATTGCCTTTTATTGCCGTCCTTTTCTATCGCACTAGCTTTGGTCTTCTCGGTTGGTTCTGGCTCCTGCCTCTGTGGGGGGTTTGACACTCCTTTAGCAGCTCCCTCTCTTCCTGCTCTGTCCTGCCACTCTCTCTCTCTTTCTCGATGTCTCTCTCCACCTATGTATGTGCTTCCTGTAGCTTTTGCTACTCTTTGATTCATTCTATACTTATTTTTATACCCGGTACTTGAAGAGTAAATAGGGTATATTGTATTTGTGCGCATAACGGTTGTATGTAACGCACAGAAGGAAACGTTTCCGACCCCCATGCTCACACTGAAACCAGTGTATTTCAGAAATTAGCCCCGCCCCCGCAAAAGGTCGAAAACCTCCCAAACCTACAGTTTTGAGGAAAGAAAACTAAAAAGCCATTCCGTAGGAAATGACGATATATATCAGATCACCAAATTGGGATCCGATTGGATCATCATTATAGCCACAATGAAGAAATTAATTTCCAGTGGCTAAACCCACCCAGTCCCGCAGCTTATATTTGTTTTTTGTACATTCTCTCATTGACACTCTGCTTCGCGCAGTGCCGAGTCGCTGCCTCTGCCGCGTCTCTGCCCTGACTCTGCAGTGTGTGGCTCTAGGGGAGGGTGTCGAGCTAAAGGAGCGTGTTGGTGTGAGTAGTGTTGTTGATGTATGTAGACGACAGATGAAGAAAAAATGTAAAATTTGACAAATAACCTCTAAGGTGCAGATGTAGTACTGAGTGCCGGGTATAAAAGCTGTGACGCGTAAGAAGCGTCTCACTCACTCGTTCATTCTCAACTCCTTCCGCTGCCTCCATCCTGCTATGCCCCTTCCACCACTCTTTCTCCAGCTCCTACTCCTTCTGCTCTGCCTTCTCCTTGTACTCTTCCAACACTTTCTACCTCTCCTGCTTGTTCCCAACTTCTTCTCCTGCTTTTCTTCCTGCTGCTCTTTCATTGCTTATTGCATAATAAGTTTGCCATATTCTGTCGCTGTGTTTCTGTCTCTCCGTTTCCCAGAGTGTGTCTGTACTTTGCCTGTGCGTGTGTATCTATGTTTGTTTTTTACGGTAATTAAATATGGATTTTTGTGTTGGTGGCGCAACACAAATTTAATTGATTCGATGAAAAGTTACAAATGATACCAAACAAAAACCAACAACAATAAATGGAGAGGAAATTCGTAAAGGCAAGCAAAGGCAAATGTCTCCCGAAGGGGGGGGGGGGGGGGAAGGTGTGGATTCGTTGGTTCTATTCGTTACCCAAAAGGGGAAACCCCAATCAAAAAATGATAGACAATAGAAAACGGAAATATATTTAAAAATCGAGAATCGCTCGCTCCCACCATCCCCACCTCCCTTCCTCCCCACCGCAATCTCCGCTTTCTGTCACCCTTTTTATGGAGTGCATGAGACATGTTTTCAGCAGAAATCTCAGTATTTTTGTTACCCTGTGGAAGAATACAGAACATGGCTCAGTAGATTTTATATATTTACATAAAAATATGGAACTATGAACAGAAAGAGGGGGAACAATCTTCATTGAAACAAATGAGATCCCCACTATCTCGAAACTCCTTCGTTTGTAGAATGGAATAGAATTTTGTGGAATCCAATAAATTAAGACGGAATTTCATGCATTAGCTAATTGAGTACCGTTCGCTTATGGGAACATTCGTGGAAATTATTCTCTGCTTGAAATTAGTTAAATTAAATTTGTTATGCGCCTACAAAAACATCCCGAACATATGTACATACGTACATATGTATGACCTGGTAACGGGGGCGGGTCCTCCATCCTCTCTGCCTCCCCCACAATCACTTATTCATAGAGCGGCAAGCAATCCTCCTTCGAAGCTGATTGCAACGTTAAAAACTTCCTGCCAAATCGGGGGGCCCCTCCACACCCATAATACACACATTTTTTGGTATCCATTAGATACGCAACTAATACTACCCGCCTCACAGTGGGGCGACGGCACACAAGGGTTAAGCTTCTTCTAGCCGATGCTTTTTTTTTGTTGCCTTGCTGCTTGGTGTATTTTATATTTTTAGGGGCAACAGCGGCTGTGGCTGCGGCGGCAACCTTTCGAGCAGCTTAAATATCGTATCCATCGGCATTATGCTCTAGTGTGTATCTGTGTATGTCTCTGTCTCTATTTGAGTGTGTGTGTGTGTGTGTGTGTGTGTGTGTGTGTGTGAGCGCCTTGACTGCGGCAGCGATTTAAAGGCAAAGCCCTAAAATAAGCCAACAGGAGGGCCAACAGCAACAGCAGCAGCAGCAAAAAATCTTGAATTTCCATTATTCTGCGTCAAGTTTTAAAAATAAATTTAATTAGGTTTTTGTGTGTCCCCTTTTTGCCTACCCTCAGTTTAAACACCCTATTGCTCTCCATCTCTTTTTCTAACCATCCATCCATCTATATCTTCCTGCTTGTTGTGTGATGTTATCCTTTCATTAGTTTTTATGTGCCGCACAAAAAGCCGCAGGAGCTGCCGCAGTCACGGCCGTAGCCGTTGCTGCGAATGCAAACAAATGGCCAAACATTTTATTACAGTATATTTTTCCCCCCCAAAAAACGTAGTTTTGCCCCCGATTGTTTTTTACGTGGCCAAAAATGTTTAATCAATATGCGGACAGAAAATGGGATATTCGCATGTAAATATTGGAGAAGTATCCATCAGATACACAGGCAAAACAACAGATACATATGCACATTGATTGACACACATTTCACGTTTTGATTGGTCGGTATTGAGGGGAGTTGGGGGTTAATGCACCGTTCAACGATTCCACACTAAAGAAATTCTTTTGTATATAATACATATTTTCTTTCGCTGTCCTTACGCTTATGAGAAATGTTGTTTCCTTCAATGATGTGCACTCAACAGAACACAGTACACACGTAGATAAATCGTTCATAAACGGGGAATAATCGTAGGTCTCATCTCTCATCATCGCTTTCTTTCAATATTATTTGCCCCTGATTGAAATATATCTAAGAAAAAGGGCCATAGAAAATGTCTAAGTTGAAATATCAATATGTCCCCTGCCAGAAAACACATGTCCAAAATGGCAAAAGGTTCATTATTATTCACGAAATGAAACTTCTTCGCGAATGTGTGTTGCCTTGGCCCCCACTGCACTTTCCTGCTTCCATTTGCTGTTTGTTGGGTTGTGTGTCACAATTTTGAGTTGCCAAAACAACAATTCCATGGCATTGCTAGGGGATGATAGGAATATGGGATAGGATGGGATGGGAGGGGATGGATGGTCTGATGTGGTCTGGAGTTGCCGCTTGTGAGTGGGTGGGGGCGATGTGTGCCTCAAACCAAAATTGAATATAAAACAATCAACTTTATATTGTCGTCTGACACGACATGCGGCGGAGGCACACGCACGGCTTACAAAAACAAACAAGAAACACAAAAGGACACTGAAATGAATGGAATGACTTAATACGCGATCGCAGTGTCATCACTGAGACCAGAGAAGAAACTATATAAGAATAGAGGAGAATAGATTGGAAGATTAAAAGAAAGGGCATGGAGCTAATGTAGAGTTATCACTGTACCCTCCACCGCACTCAACACAATCAAAATTTGTGGACATTTTTGTAAAGTTATTTTTTGTTTTTGCTGGATTTTGTTTGTTTTTGTAGGTTACGAGGTTAAGTTTATGACTGCACGCACACACCCTTCACTGCCCTAAATGGTGACCCAATCAAATCCCCTACTTCTGCCACACAATCAACAATCCTCGGCAGTGCCACCCAAAAACTCTGAAAGAGAGGAAAGTTTTAGCTTTGGATTTTCTTCGTCAGGTTTAAGGCTAGTTGTGTTTCGGAGCGAGGGAGTTAGTAGAGTTAGAAACACATCGTCCTTACCCTTCCTTTTCTTTTTTTATTTTCTACGCTCTTTATCAATGTAACTTCCCTTTTTCGCTGCATTCTTCACTCGTTTTCCACCCATTCTTTCATCGTTCTGGTTCCATTTAATTGTGCTTTTCCGCCCATTTTCCCTTTCCCGAATTTATTCTGTTTTATGAAAAGTTTTTCAATATGCCATCTGGAGTTTATTGATAGATAGGTTGAGTTGGTTGGCTTTAGGTTGGGGAAACATTTATAGTGACAATGGGGAAGCAACTTTTATCCTTTTATATTTCTGGTTTTTCCTATAAGTTTGCAACAGTTCTCAATCTTCTATCGTTTCATTTCCCTCATCTACGCCTTGTCGTATTCCATGCACTATCTTCCCCCTCCACGGGGTGCTATATTTATGTGGACGCCAGTGTGGCTCCCTCTCCATTCTGCCTCCCACATATGAATCTATGTGAGTTGTGTGTGTGTGTGGGAGGATGAATGTGTCTGTGTGCTTTGCGTAACCCTGGATTTTTACGCCGCCCGCAATTGCAACTCTGGCAATGACCTTTGACATTTTCAAAAGACAAAACAAAAAAATGGGATATTTGAAAATAGTGAACCACGAAATATGAACACTCAACGCAGAATGCTGCAGACGCAGGCCATCCATGCGATGTTCAGACTTTCCGTTCTGCTGCAGCCTGCAGTAATTTCCATCCTACTCCGCAGCATGCCGCCGCATGGCTCCTCCTCCTGCTTTCCCCTAACCCTTGCTTTTCTCTCTGATTTCCTTATTTCGCTCCTACGCCTCCGCTTGGTGTTGCAGCCTCTCTATATCTCCTTCTCTCGCTGAAACTGTTGCTCTAATTGCTTAATTCTTTGACCCACAAACAAAAACGCAACAATCCATAACGTAACTCATTAGTAAACAAGAACTTTTGCCCATCCCACAGCCCACACTATACACGTTTTCCTTTTGGTACCTCCTTCTTATATTCTCCTGTGGGGCCAAGACCCAGAATTTTCGGCTGTTTTTGGGTCACATTTTCGGGGGTCGAGGGTTGTCCTAGTGACAGACGACGACCACGATGAAGACTGTCGCTTGGAACGGTAGTTGGCAGAGTCAGAATTTTGGCATGTTGTGGGGAGTTTGTATGCGTGTGTGTGTGGCACAAATGTGGTTTGACGGGGAAAGGGAGTGTGTGTGTGAGTGCGGCGCAGAGAATTTTATTGAGTTTGCCGCTAGATTGCTGCCAGCCACCGCTTTTTCCCCGCTGCTGCTAATTCTAAAACATTTAGCAGTCAATTGCTACTGTCGGTTTTTCGTTTTCGTTTTCGTTTTGATTTCGGTTCTTGTTTGGGGATATATTTTGTTGACAGTTTTCGTGGGTAACTGATTTTTCAATCATAAAGCGTAACAAATTACCTTTAAAAGATTTGTTGAACTTTAAATGGAATAAACATTGAAATTTTATTGCAAAAATATTGCTCTGTAAACGGAGGGATTGTTAAAGGGCGGAATTATAATAGCTAAACCTTAATCGGCTCTTAACTGAATCTCTTTGTTTCTCTGTTTTTATTTTGTTTTTCAGGACATTGCCGCCTATATCAAGAAGGAGTTCGACAAGAAATACAATCCAACATGGCATTGCATTGTGGGCCGCAACTTTGGATCGTATGTGACACACGAGACGCGCCATTTCATCTACTTCTACTTGGGCCAGGTGGCCATACTACTGTTTAAGAGCGGTTAAAGTATTGTCGAGTCGGATGCGGTGGTGGTCAGGAGGCTGATGGCCGAGCAGCAGCTGTTGCAACACCAACAACATACCAATACACAGCATACACAACATCAACACCAGCAACAGCAGCATCCATCAGTGGAAGATGAACAACAACAACACAACAACCCACAGAAACAGCAACAACAACAAGAGCAGCATCCCCAACCAGATGTGGATCCACAACAGAAAAAGGTGAAACAAGAGCAGCAAGAACAGGAACATCCAAAGGATGTGGAAATGATGCACCAACAGCAGGCGGATGATCAAGACACACAACAGCAACAATCACAAAAACAGCCGCACCATCACACGGATCAACAACTGGAGACGGATATGGAACTAGATCTGGACCTGGACTTTGATCAGGAATACATTGAGGGTATGGAATACGAGGATGAGGAAGATGTCGAAGTCGATGTGGATGTGGACGTCGATGTCGATGTTGATGTCGATGTGAACGAAGCAGTGGGCAACGACAACGAGGAGGAGGTTGAGGAAGAGGAGGAGGAGGAAGAGGAAGACACAGACGATGGTACCATTGTCGAGGACAGTGATGCCACCAGTTGCAGCAGTTGTCGTCGCGCCGAAGTGGAGGAGCTGCAACAGCTTCAACAGCAGCAGGAGGAGGAGCTACTCCAACAACAACAACCAACAATGCAACAGCACCAACAACAAACACTAAAACAAACACTACAACAGCAGCCGGGGCACGTGGTGGAGGTACCTGCGGCTGTGGTTCCAGCTCCTGTTGCACCTGTTCAGGATGATGACGACAACGATGATGACGAGGATCTGGATGTCGATATCGATATCGAACTTCCATCGGTAGATGGTGCCTAGATCCTCGTCGAACGATTATAGTTCCATATACGCACACACACATGCGCAGTCGCAGCATCACCAACCTCAGCAGCAGGAAAAACAAGAGCAACAACAACAGAATGTTCGTCCGTGTGGCATGGTGCTAATGAACGAAATACCCAAATTTTGTTGCTTTGGGTATTTCAATCATTGATTGATCAGACACTAATCACAGACACAAGGACACACGCCTCCAAAATTTTGGACAAAACAAAATGTGTTTACACACACCCAAAATACACCGCTAGATAGATCCGATTATATATATACATATAGATATAGATCGCGGATCGCAGATCGTAGTAGGACCAACGCCGCTAAAATCATCAATTTATTAGATAATTTCCCCATCTGGCAACAACAACCACCAAATCGATATATATATATACACGTGCATTTTTCCCTATTTATATGTATTTGAGAATTGTTTTATTGATCGATATGATATGATGTAACAAAACTCAAACACAAATATTTTTATTTGTTTTCTGTTTCTTTTTTGTTTTAAAGACACGAAAATTATTGCAACAAACTCAAATCACGATTAAAAATAATGTTGAACTTAAATGGAAAAATTGGCATTCTTTTTATTTTTTTGCACACAGTCCTCCCTCGCACACACAGCGCTCCCCCGTTGTATACCCTCTCTTTAGCTATAATTTTCCCCCTGAAATCCAGCAGAGAAAATGAATCGTTGGCAGGCAGGCAGCAGCATGCAGCAGCAAATGGAAAGAACCATACAAAAATTATAAAAGAAAAATAAAACAAGAGGACACCGAACAGGACAGAACAGAACAGCAAACACACTGACACACATACATAACATTCAAGTACAGTCAACACAAACCACCACTACACCCGATTTACAGCAGCAAAAGCCGCGCTAAGCAAAGGATAAACCAAAGAGGAAACCAAACCAAAGGAGAATTCTGCCAACAAAAACAAGATGGGCAAAAACTTGAGCAAAACAAATCATTGTAATGGCAAATAATTGTAAACGAAATTGAATTTAAGCCGCAGAATATTAATCATCATTTATCATGTTCCCATTTATTTACTAAATGTATTGTAATGTGGATAAAAAACAAAACAGAAGAAGCAAAAACAGTCAGAAGGCAAACACATTGTCAAAACACAAATGGCATAAACAACCACATACACACACATTTTGTGCATCAGCAACCAAAACCAACAGAAACGAAACAACTTAATAGATATTTATACATATATTATATATAGATGTATTTGTATATTTCCTTGCTTTTGAGCACCCGAAATTGTGGTCCCACACTGAAAAGAGCATTGGAGAGGCGAGTCATGTGACATTGGTACAGCAAGAGCAACAGCACATGCGATATGATGATATGGTCCATCCACAAAAACAGAAAGGAAACAGAATTTTGGTCAGAAACAAAATAGGGGAAAGGATTGGAGAAAACAGATGAGAAATGTAGTAAAAGTAAAAGCAAACGAAAAAAAAACGGAACACACAGCCCAAGCAAAATATATATTGTAATTATTCTCTTGTCGTTTACATAAATGTGTGCTATATATGTTAAAAATACTTCCAATTGGATTTACGTTGTTGGACGAACAGCAAATCAGAAGCAAATTAAAATACAAACAAAAATATTTAAAAAATACCACATGCAATTTTTAGCCAAAACCAAAGGGAATAGACAAATCTTTTAGATGAGAAGATCGGATCAGAGGAAAAACATAGAAAAGACAAACAAGATCAAGCAAAACATTAATTCACACAAATAAACAGAGAGAGAGAGAGAGAGAGAGAACAAATCAGCGGGTGGAAAAAGGAATGGAATGGAAACATAAGTAAATTCAATAAATATGTGTAAATTATGCAGAAAAAAAAACAAAACCCTAAGTAAAAGAAACCTACTCCAAAGTTTAATACGTAATTTCCTAAACGAAAAAGAAACCAAGAAAAACACGGAAACACCGAACAACCGAAAAGCAGGCGGCATTTCGCAGCACTGGTACTATGCAACCACTACACAGCACTAATCGAGACGTGAACAAAATATCATTACGCAACACACACAACTTTACAGTTACTTTAGCACACACCGTCGCACCTCGCTCTTTGCTATTTGCGATTTTTTTTAGATTATTGCTCGGCACGATTTTCCTTGGAACACGGACTATTTATGCTAACGGTAAGATTTCCCTCTACCACACCACCACACACAACCCCATTCCCGTGCCCTCACGAATGCATCAGTGCAGAATAACCAAAGTAAAAAAAAAAAACAATTAAAAAAAAAGGTAAAACCCACACACATCTATGACACACCGACACACATGAAGAAAAAGCATAATTTTTTGTCTTTAATAAGAAATTCTAAGAAAAACCAAAAAAAGATATGGAAGAATGGAGGAGAAAAAACCAAAACACAACAAAACACACATGAGGACTTCTACTAAGTGTTTATATATACAACAACAACAAGAACAACAAAAAATATATATACATACATACGTACATGTGTGTATATGCATATTAAAGATAAAAGAGCATAATTTTTTGTCATAATGCAGAATATTTGCATGCCACGTGCATGAGAAACCAATTTTTGATGTGAAACAAACTAAAAAAAAATTTTGAAAAAAACGGCAGAGAGTAAAAGAAAAGAAACCCGAAAGCAGGATAGTAAATGAAAGAAAAATGAATCATTGGAAAACGGGCATTAAATTGCCAGAACCAGAGCGGGATAGACAGTTAGATAGACAAACGGACGCGACGGGACGGCGAGAGTAATCGAGACGACAGGACAGCATCAGTGTAGGTGGCGCTATGTGGGCGCTGATTAAAAAAATAGAGAGAGAGAGAGAGAGAGAGAGAGAGAGTGAGCGAGCAAAGCAGAGCAGAGCATGTTTGAATACAAGAATTTTGATCTATTGTTTTTTATTTTCGTTATTATTTCAATCCAATACCAATCCATTGGCAGACCTAACCCCTACCACCCCATACGTCCAACCAAAACCCTTATACATTTTTGTTGTTTAGTTTTTGCCAAACAATTGTACTCGAGCCATGGGGTGAAAAACTCTCTCGGAACTCAAATCTTGTAGCTGCCATTTCTTAAGCAATCACAAAAACCGAAAATAAAATATAACAAATTCCAACAAATATTAAAACTAGTTTAAACTTAGTTTGTAACCATAATTATTTCGTATCGAGAAACGTGCTCTCTCCATGTTATTTTTTCTACTTCTAGTTCTGCTGGTTTTTGTGCAAGAAATAAACATTACTTAAGTTTTTGTAAGAGTTTAGTGAATTATGTGAGAAGCGTGAAGCGATATTCAAGCAAAATGTAATGAAATGATAGCGGAAATGATGGCGAAAATGATGGGAACTTCAAGTAAGCATACGAGTAAGAAAACAAAGGAAGCAAGAAACAAAAACCAAATTGAGATTTCTTCAATGTGAAATAAAAGTACTTCTTTGAGACCGGGCATGAGAATGTGTTTTTATTTTGGAACAGGGATGAGATAATCTATAACTAGGGATTTGGTATTCAACACAGAGATTTGATGCGTTAAGGAAATAAAGCAAAAATTGCCTGCTATCAAGGCAAAATTTCATTCAAACCTCCCGCCAATGATAGGGCCACCCACGCAATGCGCACCAGTCGATACATCGACAGTGTCAGCATATCTCACATCGATAGTTGTCGGAGAGCTAATCGTGCCGGACCATCGACGAATTCTAGCCAATCTTGTATACAATTAACTTATCAATTGGATACAATTATAGTTTCATTTCTGAGAGTCTGAGCTTGCTAGTACTATTAAACAGAATATCAAAATCGAGGAGTTGGTTTATTGTTATGGTATGTTTAAAAAATTTTGGTATATTTCTGAGGGCTATCGATGATTCCGCGGTCCTCTATGGTCCACCCACCACTAGCTGTTACGCGAACAAGAAATAGCAATAGAAAAATTGATAAACTAATCTACTATTTTTTGTTTAACACTTACAACGACGGCGCGGCAGTGCGGTGTGCTCAGTGCGTGATAGAGAGAGACAGCCAGCTTGATCCACATATAGTTATAGATCGATCGCTTAAAGCCCCCTCATCGAAGTTTTTGATCCAGTTTTAGCGGAAAATCTTGCCGAAAAATGTTGCGTACTCTGTCACGCGTTAGCGAATTGCCACTTATTGTTAAGCAATTGCAAAAAGTACGTAATCCTGTCACTAACCCCAACGTTGTTATCACTAATCTCGAGCGACAGCAAACACAACGACAACAGCAACTACAACAACAACAATACCAAAAACACACCACAACAATAAATAAATGCACTAACACTACAAGTGGCGGCAACAACAGCAATCACTGGACAGTGCGGCTGCAACATCATCTTCATCGGCAGCAGCAGCTCCAGCAGCAGCAGCAGCAGCATCATCAACAGCTAAGCCTAAACATCTGTCGAGGTTATTCATCATCATTTTTCGGTCTATTCCAGAATGCAGCACAGGCTGGCGTGGCCAAAACCAACAACTATGCCACGGAGGCGACAGTGCAAGTGAATCGCGTAAGTTAATTGGCTGGGGGGAGAAAGGGGCATAAGGTGGAAAATTAAATCAAAATCACCAACAGATTACATAATGCGCTCTACCATCAGATAGCAAAAGTGTGCGTGCGTGTGTGTGAGTGCACAGGGTTGCATTGACACACACACTCAGAGTGTGGTGTTCTAGCACCGTTAGCCGGCAGAGCGGCATTCCGTCAATTTTCAAAATGATCAAGGTCACGGAGCGCACACTTGACACGCTGCCGCTGCTTTTTGCGTGGCCGCCGCGTGACCGAGACGGGTAGACACGCACCGCACCGCCACTCACCGTATCAGCATCACTCCGTCTCTGTCTGTCTTTGATTGGATTTTGTTTTGTTTACACCTCCCCTTATCAGGGGATCAGGCCATCACCTCAAGCCATTTCGCTTTCCTATTTTCCGCGAGTGGAAACTTTTCCTAATCGTTTCACATTCGCCGCTTGCAGCCCTTCAAGTTGCATCGCTTGGACGAAGGACCGGCCACCGAGGTGAAACTGACCAAGGATGAGGCGCTCAAGTACTATACACAAATGCAGACGATCCGACGCATTGAGACGGCGGCCGGCAATCTCTACAAGGAGAAGATCATTCGGGGCTTCTGTCATCTGTATTCCGGACAGGAGGCCTGCGCCGTGGGCATGAAGGCGGCCATGCGGGATGTGGACAACATCATTTCGGCATACCGTGTCCACGGCTGGACGTACCTGATGGGCGTCTCGCCCATTGGTGTCCTTGCCGAGCTGACCGGCAACCAGAGTGGGTGCGCCCGCGGCAAGGGCGGCTCCATGCACATGTATGCCCCGAACTTCTTCGGCGGCAATGGCATTGTTGGCGCCCAAGTGCCGCTGGGCACTGGCGTGGGTCTGGCCTGCAAGTACAAGGGGAACGGCGGTATGTGCCTGGCCCTCTACGGCGATGGTGCGGCCAATCAGGGCCAGGTGTTCGAGGCCTACAACATGGCCTATCTGTGGAAGTTGCCCGTGATCTTTGTCTGCGAGAACAACAACTATGGCATGGGCACCAGCTCGGAGCGTGCCTCCTGCAACACGGACTACTACACACGCGGCGATGCCCTGCCCGGCATCTGGGTGGACGGCATGGATGTGCTGGCCGTGCGCAGTGCCACAGAGTTTGCCATCAACTATGTGAACACCGTCGGTCCCCTGGTAATGGAGACGAACACGTATCGGTACTCGGGCCATTCCATGTCCGATCCGGGCACCTCGTACCGCACCCGCGAGGAGATCCAGGAGGTGCGCCAAAAGCGTGATCCCATCACATCCTTCAAGGAAATGTGCATTGAGCTGGGTCTCATCACCACCGACGAAGTCAAGGTAAGGATTAAGGAGAGACTCCTTCTACGTGTTCTGGCTAAAAATTCTCTTCTCTTTTCCAGGCAATCGATCTGAAGGTGCGCAAGGAGATCGACGAGGCCACTGCCTTTGCCAAGAGCGATGCCGAGCTGGCTGTCAGCCATCTCTGGACGGATGTGTCCTCCAATAATTTGGAGCCCAAGCTGCGTGGCACCAACAGCTACAATCTGGATCACATCCAGGAACGCAAGGGTGTCAATCACTAGAGATCTGCCGAAACCAACTCCCCCTCCTCAAACTCAAACGCAAACACACAAGACACAGAATAACCCACACACTCACACGCAATCTCTAGCTCTTAAGCCGAAAGTTGGAATATCCCCTGCCTATAAGTGGAGGTTCCTGTTCGAGGAATCATCCCACAACTTAGCGAATCGAAGCATACACAAACACAGAAAGCAAACAACCCTACACGCACCGCCACCCACTCACCCTGGTTGATGGTTTTGGGGAATTACTGCATTGGATATTATTGGATAAATTGTGAACGTGTTCAATATGGATAAAGCGAGGTGTAAATTGTTGAAAATATACATTATAAATATTAATTGACATGCTGATTAACCAAATGACAGATTTACACGATAAGGAGGTGATCTGTCTGTCCGTTTGTCTGTTCGTCTGTCTGCCGATTGTATGTCCAATAATGTATGTGAAATGTGTCCGTCTGCGTGTTCTTTAAAGTTTGATTCGCAAGTGAATCTATCTATCTACCAAAGAGACCTGATATCGAGAGACGTGTACTTCGAACTCATCCGAAATGCTTTATATAAGAAATTACGAGAAGCAAAGGAAGCAATCGAAAGGCCATCTCCTTACAAACATCATTTTAAATCTCTTTTTTGTAGATGTATCTGTATCTCTGTATCTGTATCTATCTGCCTTGTAATCGTGTTTGTAGCACTCTTTCCATCTCTTTCCTTTTCGGCGACTCGTTCTCTCTTACTCTCAGCGGGAAACACTCTCTGCTCCTGTATCTATTTTGTAGTTTCCTTTCTGTCTTTTCGATTTGCCTTTGCTGTCGTCGTTGGTTGGGAACGTACATTCGTTTCATTGTAGTATATTTTTGGATGCCAATACTTCGATGATTTCATATCAAAATTTTGCAAAATATTTCTAAATTCCTATTCAGGCGGGGGTTCTATTAAGTTCTCAACGGTCGGCTTTTGACAGTAGCACATACGGTGAACCATACGGGGAAGCATGCACAAGAAAAGTGGAAGCAGCTGGCTGCTGCGCTTGGTCAGCGTTCAGTCACCGCTGCGAAGCCAGCTTCTACATGTGTGGACGGGTGAGACGCGTAGCTGGAGCAGAGCCAGCGCCTTGACAGTCACGGCAAACAGCAGGCGGCACAACTCAAATAACTGCAATAGCGTGACCCTGGAGCATGTAAATACCTCGTAATGCAATCATCTTTTCAAATCGAATTTATTTTCTTTTTCTGGTTAGACCTTCAAGTGCTATGACCTGGAGTCGGGACCACCTACGGATGTGGATCTGTCGCGCGAGGATGCCCTGATGATGTACACCCAGATGCTGGAGGTGCGGCGCGTGGAGACCGTGTCCTCCAACTACTACCAGGAGAAGAAGATCAGGGGCTTCTGTCATCTGTATATCGGGCAGGAGGCGGTGGCCGTGGGCATGCATGCCCGCATGCGCAAACAGGACTCGATGATAACGGCTTACCGCTGCCATGCATGGACCTACCTCATGGGTGTCTCCATTTACGAGATGATGGCCGAGCTGCTCGGCGTTCGCACTGGCTGCAGCCGCGGCAAGGGCGGCTCCATGCACATGTATGCCGATCGGTACTACGGCGGCAATGGCATTGTGGGCGCTCAGGTGCCGGTGGGCGCCGGCGTGGCACTGGCTCATCAATACCGCGGCGATGGCGGCGTTTGCATCGCCTGCTATGGCGATGGTGCGGCCAATCAGGGCCAGGTCTTCGAGGCGTTCAACATTGCCAAACTGTGGTGCCTGCCGTGCATTTTTGTGTGCGAGAACAACGACTATGGCATGGGCACGCGGGCGGATCGTGCAGCTGCCAGCACGGACTTTTACATGCGGGGACAGTACATACCCGGCCTGTGGGTGGATGGTAACCAGGTGCTGGCCGTGCGCAGTGCCACACAGTTTGCCATCGAGTATGCCCTGGCCCATGGGCCGATTGTGCTCGAGATGAACACCTACCGGTACGTGGGCCACTCAATGTCCGATCCGGGCACCTCGTATCGCTCGCGCGAGGAGGTGCAGACGGTGCGCGAGAAGCGGGATCCCATCTCGAGCTTCCGCGGCCAGATCATCGCCCTGAGCCTGGCCACCGAAGAGGAGCTGAAGAAGCTCGAAACTGAGGTCCGAAATCGCGTGGACGCAGACTGCAAGAAGGCGGTCAAGGACAAGGAGGTGGATCTGAGCGAGCTGCAGGCCGATGTCTATGTCAAGAATTTGGAGCCCAAGATACGGGGCGTCCATGGTCACCATCTGGAGCATATTCGCATTTCGGAGCTGTGTCTGGGCAAGCCGAAGGCGACGCCCCTCACCCAGATTAAGAATGTTCCCGTGGGGGATGCGGCCATGGTGGCTGCTGCTGCCGCGGCCAAGAAGGCGGCCGACAAGGCCAAAGCGGAGAGGGCCAAGGCTGAGGGTAAGGAGCCACCAAAAGCGCCACCAGCTGCGGGTGCTCCACCCCCAGCACCAGCAGTAGGTGCTCCACCCCCAGCACCAGCAGCAGGTGCTCCGCCACCGCCAGCAGCAGCTGCAGCACCACCGGCTGCACCACCTGCAAAAGGAGACGCACCAAAGGCGGCTCCACCACCAGCAGCGGCACCGCCGGCGAAACAGTAAACGAAAAGTTCCACGATTTTATAAGTAGCGAAGACATGAACCATACAAATTAAAAAAAATTACACATTTTAGAGCGTAGAGCTTTGGGTCCCAGGAGCTTTTTGGCAAACAGAAGCGAAGCTCTTGCTTGCTCCCACAGACACCTGTATGCTGCGAGCTTTATCAGAGCAGATCAGAGGCGAGGCTGCGCTGCTCGTATCATTTATCATTTGACTAAATGATCGCTGCCGCTGCCGCTGCCGCTGCCACTACTGATGCCGGTTGCCCACGCGATGCGTGGTGTGCTTCACCACCCCTCTGGGCTGGCACTCTTCCTTTTCCATTCCACCTGCCCGCCGTCATCGGCATTGGCATCGTCGTTGCCGTCTGGCGGCATGAGATCTGTGTCTAACGGGGCTTTTCAGTCTCCTCGCGATGCTCTTCCGTTGATCTTTACGTGCGCTGGCGACGTCGTTTCCCTTCCTCTCGTTTCGTTTCGCCGATACTTCTATCTCTTTCTGCGCTCTTTTAGGGTTTGTTTGTGTGTGTTTTTTTTTGGTTTTTGTTTTCTTTATGGAAATTGAGCTTGGATGTAAAGATTTCGAATGCAATAATAAAAAACAAATTCTTAAATTTGTAGTTGAAAGAAATGTAAGCTAAAACATTAAGTGGCTGTTACAAAAACTGATATAAAATATTAAAGATAATTAGAAACTTGTTTCTCAAAAGGATTAGATTAAAAATCTCAATTAATACCAAAAAAAAAAACCCCACAAACTGAAACACATTTAATGTGCTCCAATTAAATCGTATAAAATGAAAAGCAAAATATGAAATAAAATTAATTTACTTAACAAATAAAACGATTTAAAATATAGTTCTAGTTATGGTTTTTATCGGATCTCGATATTAACATCAATTAAATGTCCATTCATTTAGATGGCAACTAATTTGCATATCTCTCGGAGTAATACCTTTTCATTTCACTGAATATTGCAATCAGTTTTTTGGCTTCTTTTTTATTGGAAAAACTATATGCATGCAGATAACATTTTGTTCGTTAGCTGGTGACAAAGAATGCCCCATGGCGCGGCTGCCAAACAAATTTCAAACAATTTTCATTTGGTTTTTTTGTTGTGTGTTTTTGTTTTTGCTGCCACATACTTGTGTGTCCCATGTGGAGCACATTTCTTCCACCACTTCGGCTCATTATGATTGTGATTTTTTGCTTTGTTTTGTGTCGCTCTGAAATATTTGCGTTTGTGTCACGAAAAATAGTGGAACATCGCGTGTTGACAAATATCTCGCACCAGTGGCAAAACGAGATATAAAATATGGAAAATTTCAAAATGAAATTATAGTGAGGGCGTCTAAATATTTGAATAATTTAATTAACCCTCAATGACAGGCGCATGGCTGGACCAAAAATACAATTAGTGCTATAAACAATCGGGCAAAAAAAATCCACACAAATTACACCACAAAAATCAACACCAACAAAGAACCAGGTACGAGAACATAACCAAAAATTTGCTCATCTACTTTAAACACATGCATTTACATATTGTGTATGCGAAATACTATGTTCCAGCTTAATATACACGTATTTGAATGATTTTCGACGGAGAGCAGATCAAATATACTCGATATTCATATTCAAAAGCAATTGTTTGGCCCGCTGTTGGTCAGCGTTCAAGTGACACACTTGAGCAAACTTCTGAAGAGATCATTCAGGAACCCCTAAAGATACATATTTACATACACATATGTATACTCTCGCTTGTATGGCTTACCTTATACCGCATACATACAGGTATACTCGCACTGGCAACTGCCACTGCCAACTGGTCACTCGTACATGGTCCAGGGCCGAAACAAAAAAAAAACGAGTGGCATTTTTTCAGTATTTCCGCTACATTTGCATAGTCCACGAACAATTTGAGAGCGACGTCTCAATATAGAACAGAGTGGCAGCAAAGCGGGCTCCACACGGGGGCAATCAGAGATGATTAAAATATTGAACGAAGTACCATTACCATTTCACATTTCCATTTCAATTCAAAGCCGCGACGACAAATCAAATCGTTTACCCAAAAAAACGAGAGAGATAGAATGAGAGAGAGAGAGAGAGAGAGACAGAAAAGAAGGGAATGGGGAATGAATTTTCACAAAAAAAAACGAGTAATGTGATCAAGAAATAGAAGCCAACATGATGCTCTGGGAGTCACATTCTCAAGCCACGAGCTCGAGGCTCGAACTCAATTACCATGCGAGGCGGAGACAGGGAGAGGCCCACACCCTGCGCTCCACTCAGGGGCAAGCTAATCCCGCATCCAATAAATCTAATCATCATTCTCCACCGGACTCGTCTCAGGTTCACAATTGAATAATTGAACAATCTGCCGCATAAAGAAGGTCTATTCCATTGAGAGAGACACTAGAGAGTGTGTGGCCCACATGTTGAACGCGAGAGGAGCGCATCGAGAAGCGATGATCCAATACATTAAGTACGTAGAGATTTTTAGACATCATATTCCAAGAAACGAACAGCATAAAGCCAAAGAAAAGGTGGCCATAACGATGAAATGTTGGCACAGGCATGTTCCGAATTGGGTTGTAGCTTTTCTTTTTTGTTTTTTGTTTTTATAGCTATAATGATTCTTTAAACAAATAAAAACACATCAAACTATACTTAAACCATCTTCAAGGTGTTAAGCATTCAGTCATCAATACTCAATCATGATTATAGTGATTATAATTGAGTGCAATGATCAATCTGCCAAAGTGCAGCGCAGATATTCGTCGCTGTTTTAAGTGATTTGTCTTTGCCAGATCTCTTTCCTCACACACAATATATATCCCACCTATATGGCCACTATCCACTAAGAGAAACTGATGACGCGACCTTGAATCACAAATAGATTTTTATGCGCAACATTTATATTTATTTCATTTATTTTCCCCATCGCACCCCACGATCGCCGCACGTCACCAAATGCCAAGCGAAAATATTTGAGTATTTCTCCTCTGAATTTGTCTCTCATTTATCTCAAAGGAAAATCGCTTGACCAAGAATGCAGACGGAGATAAGATCGCCTTTGCATTCAAGTGGAAATGCATTTTCAATTTTGCATTTCGCATTTCGCATTTTGCACCACAGTTTGTAATTGAATCGAAATTGTAATTGAAAGAGTGCCTCGCCTCGCATCGCAGGGGGCCTGTAATATGCCAGATATTGCTGAATGGCTTAACTTTTGGCATACCCCCCAGCCCCAAACACCAAATCAAATTTTTATACACGCGCTTCTGTTGTGTGCCGGAAAGCATCGTGGGGACGTGGGGGCCATTGGCAACGCTTGTAAAAATGCAAGGCCCAAAACATCGATGGCGACGCTTCAGTCATGAATTTTATATGGATTTTTAATTGAAAGTTAGCGCTGGCCATTCCCCTATTTCCCCCATAAAATCCAACTGAAAAAAACCCATCAAAGTCCAAATGAAATCCATCGCATATTCAAGACTGACTCTGGCGTTTGGCTAAATATTGGAAATCAGTTTCAGAGTTGTACCGCTACCCTTTCCTACGCGCAGTCTCACTTTAATGCTCTATCACAGCGTTGCTTAGCAGCAGCTTAGAGTGAACGAAAGATAAGCAAACCCATGAACAGAATTTAAGCGCATTAAATTCTTAAATTCTTTTGACAACATCTTACCCCACAAATTGGTGGCTGCCTCTGCGATTTCCGAAGGAAGAGCGAACAAATGTTCAACGACAAAGATGGAACAAATGAGGTGGTTAAAGAGCAGCAACAAAAAAAAGAGAGAACTAGAAAATGCAATTAAGAGTGGGGCATATTATTTACGTAGTACTTTGTTATTATTGTTTAAAAATAGAATGTCAAAGACAGCACATAGAACACAACAACAAATGCACAGCCAAAAGACGTTCACAGATACAGGAATATCGAGAGCCGAACGCGGCAGAGAGGAAAGTCACACAGGCACAGACACCGAGAGGTACAGAGCTAAACAGAGACGGACAAGTCGCAGCTATAAACTAATCATTCTTAGAAAAACAGAAAGGCGAAAAGGCAAAGAGCAAAAAGGAAAAACTAAGGAAAACAACGACACGCAAATGACAGAAAATATCAAATCAAATGCATTCAAATGTCAGGTGAGGAGATGCCGCCGCTGGGAGAGTGACAGCAGTGCCAGTGGCGGAAGTTGCTGCTGCCCAAAAGATCCATTAGCATTGTGAATTGACGAACCCACCTTCCAAAACCAAAATAGACCACAGTGGAGCGGGACGGTGCAGGGCGGGGAGGCGCACACTTTTGACACCTCAATGTCGTGCGAGATTTTTCTTAAGTGGAACCTGGGTGCTTGGGCATCTTAGGGGATTACCATACCACACAATGAGTCAAACGAATCGAAAGTGGAAAGAACACGTTTCCCAAGAATTTTGATGGCAAATTTGAGAGATCAAAGGATAAAAGCGGCTAAAGAAAAGGAACAAAACCCAGGGATATGGATATAGTATACAAATCTTTGGTATTTCTTAATATTTTGAGCAAATTGAAGTTGGACCCAGACAAATCTTTCTTAGACACTAAACAATACATTTAAGTCCAGTGATTAATAGGAGTAAAACATCCATTATGATAATGATATTTTAGACAGTAAAGAATTGGTTGAAAGACTTCTTCCCCCATCGAAAAGAGCCAGCAAAGGCAAACAAATCTCCATTACAAATGTCCGCTTAGCTAATGAAGGGATTATAATGAATGAAAAACGGCATCGATATCGAAATGGTGCAGTCCATAAACATCTCATTTCGCACAACCAACGTCAACCTTTCTAAAGGAACCACCACCCCTTCAAAACAAGCAAGAAAAAGATAAACGCCATGAACATTTGGAATGGGAAAGAAATTCCCCGATGCACGTCACGTAATCTCTGTGAATATCAAATTACTGGCGATAAAAATTGCAAAAATTGAAATGCAATAAGGCACTAAACATTAAATAATTGACATGTCCATTGGCGATAAAGCAAACAAGTTGCATATCAAATAATATGCTGCCCATGGCGCCCACTCTACCCTAGCCCACCATTTAGGAAAAATGAATATTGGGGGTATCACAGTACATTTAGTTGACATTTGTGCATAGACACGTTTGGGGGCACGTGCGCGGCCTAAAAATGTGCAATCGCTGGATCTGAATATCAAAATCGAAATTTAAATAAGTCACAATTTATGCCCCCACAAAACAGCTATAAACAAATCTAATTTGGATTGGGGTGACCATAGAAACGCAGCATTAATTGATTAATTATGCAAATGCAAATGTCAGGCTGAAAGAAAAATATCACAAACTCTGTCGGCTCTGTCCACTTGGTTATCAGTTTGCTGGCAATACCCTCTTTATGGATAGTGAAGGCATTGAAAAATGCTTTCAAAAACATGCCAAAAAGTTACCATTGTTGGATAAATATTTATCCTTATATCAAAGGTCAAAGCTAGAGTTCTTCTTGTTGCAGCTTGAAATATATTCCCGCTTACATGCATTTCCCAATGAATTTTCTTTTATTCAGCTTATTCCCAAATTGATTTATGAATGAACAGCAGACGATCTCTTCGATCTCTTTGAGTGCTTTTCGTTTTATCGTTAAAAATTCTACAAAATGTTTACGTTTTGGGTGTGTGTCTGGCCGCCGGTGGCAAATGTGTGTTAGGGTATTTGCCGGATTTATGGCGTAAGCGCATAAAAAAAAAACGTTATAAAACATAAACAAACGAAGAAACGTATAAAAAAGAGCGCCGCCGCGCCAACGAAAATGTTTGCCAAAAGCCGTCAGACAATTAAATATAAGCAAACACAGAGGAGCCAGCAGAGCAGGCAGCAGGCAGCAGGCACCTGGAATAAGCATCCAGAGCAGCGGTGGCATCAACGGCATACATGTACCCCCACGTACTAATTAAGTGGCCAGCAGTGTGTGCCATGTCCTGCGTCCACCTGTGTGCGTATACGTAATTAATTCCATTATAATCTCTTACGCATAATAAAACAAACAGAGGAGCGGCTCGAGTGGGGATTGTTTGCTGTGATGGTGGGAGGATGGCAGCAGTGCGACATCAGCAATCATAAAACATTCTCCTTGCGGCTGGCTGAATGCTTGGCTCTTCGGGTTCGCGCATCCTCCAGCATTAACGGAGCAAAACCAATGCCATTGCCAATGCCCGCATCGCAAACGCCAGAGACCAGCCATCCAACCAGCCAGCCAGCCAGCCAGCCAGCCAGCCAGCGGCTTCTGCAATTAATTGACACTGAATTCATTTTGTCGCCTCCACACTCTGTCCCCAATGTGCTCGGCTTTCGTTCTCATTTCCATTTCCATTGGATTAAATTTCATAAATTTGTTGCTTGGCTTTTGTTTGTTGTTTGTTGTTTGTGTTTTACTGGTTGTTGATTCGCCCCCAGTCGCACACGGCGTATGCGTAATTTGTTGATGTCGCATGCGAGAATAAAAAGGCGAATAATATGCGTATGAAAAGCGAATTTGTCTGCTTAACTGACTCTAAAAATATAAACGCGAAAAAGCAACACAACACAAAAAAATGTACTCTTTGGCACACAGAAACCCGTGGGGTTTGTGACTTTGAGAAGCATACAAAAATGTGAAGGATACTCCATTTGGAAACGTGTTACGCTTCATGTTACATCCATCAAAGGGTATCCGTTGCTTCGGCTGTTCTCTGTACGCCTTCTTGGCTGTTTACCTCCGTCAACAGCAGTCGCCCTCTAACTCTACCCCCCGGCAGTCAGCATCTCCTGTTGCCACCTCAGCCGATGAAAGCTTACAAATATTTGCGATTCGTGTTTATTATTTTCCTTGTTTTCTTCTTTTCTTTTTGGGTGTTGTTCATCGTGTCTTGCTGGCTTTTCTTTACTTTTTCTTCTTGGCATTTTTATGAGCTACATCAAAAATTGTTTTGCTTCTTTCGTTCATTTTTCTTGGTGTTTTCTTTTGTTTATAAACAAAACGCCCAATTGACTGCCAGCCAAATGATGGCTAAATAATAATAATAGCAGCAGCATCTCTATGGTAACCATAGAGTGTGGGGGTGTACAAGGGGGTGTGGCACATGTACATGTGGCCAAATCCACAAATATTATTTTTAAATATACAAACTCAGTGGGCAAACTGATTGTCACTGGTGCGCAAATATATATTTGTGCAACTATAATTGAATCCACAATGTTTATTATTTTGCAGTCTATTTATGGAAGACTTTGGGTCTTCAGGCGGCTTTTCATTTAACAGAGAAGAGCAGTCTGGAGTCTGAAATGTACGGTTTCCCATGCAAATCATTTTGGATATGATCTAAAGCAGCGTAGAGTATCGAATCGCTTTTAAAATCAATTTCCCATGAGCCTTTTATGAATGTTCAATAAAATATATGATGCATGGGCATCACTTTTATTAACAACATTATCTATAAGGTTATTGCATTAGCGGAAAAACAAGACTCAAGCCAAGACAGTTGAAAAATATAGAGGCCAGGTACATTTGAGCCTCAATACTTATATATTTTTGCTGTGGATGTCCTTTTCTTGCTCCTTGCTCTTAATTTACTTTCAATAACCTTTAATAATAATTAAGTAAATCGATCATTTACAGTAGGTCTTACAGGTACTCAAATGAGTTTAATGAGAGGTGAAAACTAACTGGAGCATGGCTTTAAGAACAGTGAAAGTTGTCAGTGCTGTGGTCATTGGACGCAGACACTGACTCAACGTCAGTAGCAGGCTTCAGGACATAATATATGTGCTGGCTTGTGAAGGTAATTAGGCCCCAAGCCAATATCTGCTTGGCCAACACCTGCTGCCTATTGGACACTAAGTTTTGGCCAAACGTAAAAGTAGAGTAGGATTATCTCTGGACACAATAATAATTATTATTATAATATTTGTAACGAGAAAGACCTTCCAGCAGCCGCCCTCGACTGCCATGTAAATACATCCGGAGCGAGTACAAGGCCAGCCTAAAATATATCTTAGACCAAAGCCATGTCTTGGGGTAACGATAGCCGAAAGAATTTACAAAAACAAAACGGATGCTGCCCCCCAGCAACACCCCAACGAGATAAATCCATTAATAATCATCAGCAAAGAAAAGGAAAACTACAAAAAAAAACAAGAGCAAGACCAAGACCAAGAACAACAGACGAAAGACGAGCGAACAGGCAAATAAAGTGAATAAAATAATAATAAAAACCTTTTAGCATATCCATGGCAATCCAGCAAGCTAATGAGGCAAGCGGGCGTGCGGCATTGGGTGGGGTCGCACGACGATGTCGACTCCGACTCGGGGAATCCCTCCTTCTCCCTCCCCCTGCTCCAGCGGCAGGCACTGCTTTCAGCCAGAATAACAGACAACAATGTTGCAAGCTTGTTTTAGTTTTTTTTTTTTTTTTTTGGGTTTGGGGCAACGAGGACGCTGTAATGCTGCTGCTGCTGCTGCTGCTGGTGCGTGGTGTGGGACATGTGCAACAATGTTTTTATTTTGGCTGAGCTTATTTTTAGTTACTTTTTTGCTAAGGCTGCCGACGCTGAGCGAAAGAGAAATAACTTTCTAAATAAACGCAGCACATTTAGCAACAATGGAGGCAACACCCCTCCTACCGTTCCCCTTCCAAAAACAACAACTGGCAAGAAAGAAAGGACTTTTTGCGGAGGTAGCGAAACATTTGGTACCCATTGATGATGCATCGGTTAGACTCGCTCGTAGCTGGCAACTAAACTGGTCCTGAGTTGCAGTAATAATCCAATTGCGCCAATAAAGTTGGTCTCATAATTTTCTTGGTTTTCCATTGCCATCAAAACCACATACTCTTAATGCCAGGATAAACTGCAAACATCCCTAGCAAGGCCAACAACAACAAATAGCGCGTAGCACTCATACATAAATATGTACATACATAGTACATAAATACATACGTCTGTACATACTAGTACGTATAAACACTTTCCGCTTTTGCTGTCTGCGCATTTTCGTGACGCTTTTCTTTTTTCGCTGGCCCCAAGCCAGGCGGGGCATATACACATTTTCAGGCAACTGCCCAATCAGGAAAATCTATTACATAATTCTTAAAGAATTGCACATCAAAAAGGCATATAAAATGTACAACAATTGCCTTAGCTTTTGTACCACAACAAGCTAAAGGGTGTCGGCATGTCGGTGTTAAGTTTCCCTCCCCACTTGTTTCTACGAGTATTGTGGATTGGTGAGTGTGTATTTTTGTTGTGCTCGTCGCGTGGCAAAGTTTTGCTCCTTGCAGCATTTTCATTTTATTGCCACGCAGATTAGAGTTGCAGAATTGTTAAATTTTCATTCCAATTGTTCTGCTTCTGCGTGTCTTCCTCTGCCTTCTCCTCCTTGTTGTCGTTGTTTGTTGCCCGCGTTTTTGGTTTTAATTTCTTTTGAGAAAAGTAGGGAACGGGAACGGGAACGGCAACGGGGAAAGTTTGCGGCTCGTTGAGCGAATGGCCCTGACAAAAACGCCCTTCCGCCCCTTAGGCTGTCCAACTAATTGACGGAACGAAAGCGCGAGACAGACAGAGAGAGAGATTCGCTCCAAAGAAATGGCAATGAAAATGAATGAAAATGATAATGCTAAATAAATAAATGCTTGGTTAACCATCCGACAACAGCCGTAGAAAATTGTGAATAATGCCACTAATCGAATTAATTCGACTGCAAATGCACTAATTAGGCATACATCATCGAGTGGTTGGCGTGCTAATGGAGTGTTCCTTCAAGGACTGGGGTGTACACCACCGGCCGGCCGATCAGACGAGCTTTTGTTTAAATTATTCTCAGGAAGATGAATAACCTAACTCTAAGAAAAGATGCTGAAAAGATGCAAGATCTGTGAAGCTTAAGAATTATGAAAATAAATTATGCTTAAAAACTGAGCCTTCGTGCAGTACTCATTTCACATTCTAAGTAAAATGTATACCCATCGGCTTTAGCTGTATTTTAATTCGTGGTTTACAGTACCGAAAAGGTTGCCCATTTATGCACTGCTTACATTTGAAAAATCAAGAAGAATCTTTGTCGTAATTTGAGTGCTAAACATGTAAGTATGTACATAAATACATATTATGTACAGACACCCAGAGAGAGTGAGAGAGAGAGAGAGTGGGAGTGTGCAAGAGATGGAGAGGGGTGGTGGCACTGGCACACAAGTGGAATGGCTGCTGGGTGGTTCGTTCCACACTATGATGCAACACATATCATTTGCATGTTTGTGCGCTGCTCGTTTTTTATGCTGCTGATTTTGTTCTCCTTTGGCTCTAGTCCTGTGTCCTGTGTCCTGTGTCCTGTGGGTGGGAATGCCGTGAACGATTGAAGACTGAGAGGGAGAGAGCGGGATGCGGCGTGATGAAATGCAAGCGAATTTGCATAGAAAATAGACAGTTTGGAAAATTGCATTCCATGTTGATAAGTTAAGGCCCCTCCAGAGCTGTGTCCCCCACACGGCCGTGCAACACACGGGCAACCAGCAAACCAGAGTTCCGGCATCCCTTCGTACCTCTTAAACCATTCACCAGCTGCAATTGAAAAGTAGCTTGAGGCAGAAGCTTGCAGCAGGCAGCAGCCATAATGCAGCATGCAGCATGCAGAGTCCTGTGCATAAATATTTTGTTTAAGTTTTATGGCAATGGACGTTGATTCTGGGTTTGGTCTATGTGTGTGTGTGTGTGTGTGTGTGTGTGTGTCCTGCCCCCTTTCTGGCTTCCTTCCACTCACACGTTACGTGAATGTCACACGATTTATGTACAAATGCCTGGGGCCAGAGACTTTTGCTCATTGCACTCCTGGACCCTGGTCACACCTTGAGCGAAATGCAATTTTGTCTGTCAAAAAAAGAAGAAAAATAAAAAGAAAAAGAAAAAGAAAAAGAAAGAAATGCCAGCCGTGCCAGCTGAAAGCTTCAAAGACACTTCCCAGCGATGCTACCAACTCTTCGCAAGGGCTGGGACTGGGGCAGTGGCCAAATCTGCCAGTTGGATGGCCTGTCAGAGCAGTGCTGTGCCTTGGCCAGCAACTTGCCTCTTCACCGCACTCTTTCAAGGGAGTTCCATTTCTGACTCTTATTATATAAAAATCATCAAATTGATGATTTGCTCATGGTACAACATGTGAAGCCTGAAGTGGAGGCAATTATGAAGCAGTTTTAATGTAATTCAAGGGAAAGAATGTTACTCATACGTTGCTGCATCCTTTGATTCAGTTCCTTTGAAATAAATTCCCTCTGCTTTGAGACGAAGCGGTGGCTGCCACAGCTCGGAGAAGGATTAAAAGCAATTTTGTTTCTAATAAACAGAGTTGTTTTTTTTTTTCTTAAAGTGCAAAACTCGCAAAGCAAATGCAAATGCTGTCCAGTGCACTCCTCTGCCATGGCAAGGAATCCGTCAAAGAATGTTTGATAAGGGGGCGACATTTTTTCACAAGAAAGTGGAGGAGGTAAATTCATGGATAGGTATGTACATACATACATAGGAACCTTCGCAGTCGCATAACCTTTGCTCCAAGTCTAGCCAGTATGTAGTTGTTGTACGCATTCCCAGGGACAACTCTCCCCAAGTTCCGTGCACCATCATCTCCATCTCCATCTCCATCTCCCGCACTTGCATCGTTGACTGTTTGCTTTGCCGCAAAGCCTGATGATGCTGCTACTGCTGCTGGCAGTGTGGTGGTCGGACTGAGCTTGAAGCTGACTGACTGAATGACTGAAAGACGAACTCTCTGACTGACTGACTGACTGGCAGAGCGAGTGGACTGACAGAAAGTGAGTGGACTGAGGGACCCCTGACTGCGACTGTGACTGGGACTGGGGTTGGGGTTGGGGCTGGAGCTGGCTTCTGGGCAAGCTTCCTCTTCATGATGCTGTTGTAACTATTTGACTTTATTTTCTTGCCGCTGCATATCCATGGTAAACATGGTGAAGCATGGAAGGGTAAAGTTATGGCACGAGCAAAAGGTTCGAGGTATGTGGTCACGGTGAAGGGGAGCGGCAGCGGTAACGGTTCTAAAAACGTAAAGAAGGCAAAAACGATAAACAAGGTCTACAAAACCGTTGACTACTCGTTGGCCTCCACTCCTAGATTTATATGCCTGGGTGACAGGGGCCAGGCGCCAGGCGCCAGGCGCCAGGTGCCAGGTGCCAGGAAGAGGTCTAAGAGGTCTCTGAAGGAAAAGTGTGGATTTTCCTGCCTGTCAGTTTTTCCATTTAAAGTTCATTTTAAATGTGGGCGGGCGGCATAAATGCAACTTGTCATAATCAGGCGTAAAAAACATGGCCTCAGGTCTCTCTTTCTCTCACTCTCCCTCTCTCTCTCTCTCTCTCTTTATCCGCTCTACTCCTATTCTAGGCGACCGCTGTCTCTCTTCCTTTCCGCCTTCCTTAAAGTTCTTTCTACATTTTCTTTGTAGTTTGTTGCCAATTAGGGACAAGGCACATTTTTGTTGCCGCTGCTGTTGGTGGCTTGAGAAAATGGCACACAGCCACTTGACTTTCCCACGCTATTGTTGTTACCGCTGCTACCCACTAAGCCACTCACTAATTATGCAAAGGAAAAAATACACCGAAGCAGCAGTACCAGTGCCCGTGCCCGTGCCGGTACAGGTGCTGGTGGCGGTGCAGTGAAGTGCAGGGAGTAGGAGCAACATCAGCAGCAGCAGTAGCAGCAGCAACAGCAGCGGGGGGAGCTGGCGAAGGTATTTCTGTTGAATCTGGTCATACTAAAGTGGAACGCAGCGGAAAAAAGGAACGAAGAATAGCTTAAGGGTGTCGAAGTTATTTTGATGCCCTTGCAGTGATTATATTCGCTATGACAGAATACAATAAGTACATATGTACATAAATATGTACGTACATACTTTTTGAAGCATTGCAATGCATTAGCTACAAAAATACATCTGATTGGAATATGCTTCGAAAACTATACTTGAAAATAACTATGCTCTCTCGTCGCAAAGAGTATAGGCACGCACCACAGCAGCAACGAAGTGTGTGTGGAGAGCAATTCAAGCTAAATATTGCATAGGGTGAGGTCAAACTTGTCCATCGAGTAAGCACTTGCGTGGATTGGTTGCGCCTACACAAACACAATGGAACACTTTGATCCATGTTTGATGTCGAATCGAACGCAACTGAAAATGCGCCACCTCTCCCTCAAAAAACTATTCCACGCGAGCAGCGTATGTGAGTGTGTGGCAGCGAGATCTCGAGCATTTATATACATCTCGCTTGCACTTGTTGGCGGTAGGCGGCCGGACCGTTGCCTTTTTTCGCACGTGCTCCTACTGCGTACCGTAATGCCTCCTTTTTTGAGTGTGTGTGCTAATTTAGGCAGCTTTTGTTTTTTGTGCCTGAAATGACACACACATACTCGCGTGAGAGTGCAGACGCGTGTGTGGAGTGTGAGTGGGAGAGGCAGATAGATAGCAGCAAGAGGCTGAAAAATATAATGAGAGAATGAGAATGAAGAGAAATATTGAATGAGACGCGTTAGGGTTTTCTGCATACCCATTAATGCCATTTGTCTCTATATTTGGGAAGCATTTGGGAACTGAAGTGTCAATCAGTTTTTAAACATATTAAAGCCTTTTAAAACTGTTTCTATAAAAAAAAGTAACATATTTGAAAACCTAAATATTTTATTTTAATTTGTTATCAAAATGAAACAACAACAACATTTGAGCTTCATATACATATGCTAATATTTAATATTCAAAATACGCAAATAAGCATTGTCTGAGTGCAAAAGATTTGCGAGGAAACTGCAAATGGGAAATTTAGTGAAGATGGAGAGGAATAAAGTAAGAGTGTGAGAGAATGATTCTATTTTTTTTGTTCGTATTTTATTCTATGCTGATGTGTTGCCTGACACCGGCACCGCACACATTTACCAACAGCTATTCTCTCTCCCTTATTCATTCGTACTCTCATTCACTGCAATATTCACATTTATATGTACATATGTGCATAGATATATATATATGTACATCCACATGTATGCATGTACGTTGATAACTGCTGTGGCGGCGTAGGTGAATCTCTGGTTGGGATTTGTTAGGGTTTACGAAGCAGCCGTTAAGAGCCATTAAGAGCATTGCCTGCAGAGTGGTAGTAGAGCTAGAGCAGATTATTGCAATAAAAAAACAGAGTAGTGTCCGCTGCTACTCCTCTAATTGCCCATGGTGAAATTAGTAATAGGTGACGGATTCACCACAGTGCCTTCTCATTCGAGGCCCATTAAGCAACTATAAAGAAGGGCTCGTCGGCTTTCTAATGGGAAACGCAACAATGCTGTCAACAAGAGCGAGTAAAAGGGCGTGCAGAGAGAGAGAGAGAAACTTTACAATAATAAGAGTATAAGCTGCTCATAATTGCGTCCCACCACGGTCGTCGGGGGGAAATTACCCGAGGATCGCTGCCGACAGGCCCTCCTTTATAGTTGCTTCATGTTCGAGGCCCACCAGCTCATGGTGAAATTACTTATAAACGTTTGAGCAAGCGTGGTGAATATTTGAAGCACTTCAAAAAACACTTCATGCAGCGTTCCTCTTCTAACGCTTTGATCGAGCTCTGCACTATATTCCTCTCCTTCTGACGCAGGGATGTTTTATGCCTCTGCTTGCAAGTTGCGATCATCTTCTTTCGATCGCGCAACATTTCTACCATTCTCCTTCTTCGCATTTGATCAAAGAAGCGAACTGGGTCAGAGTCAATCGTTATTTGCTAGAAAAATCTAGAGCCGAGTGGTTGTGTCGCATTTACGGGATCATAATTAAAATCAGTTGCAAGTAAATCAACAACAACAATGGGCAAGAAGCGGAACCCTGGTGTGGTATTCACATATGTGGTGAACGTCAACAATGAATTTGTGTGCAAGGCGAAATACAACACGTTATGTGGATATGGGGAAGGTAAGTGTAATTCAACTGAACAATTGAAATGTTTGTCTTTCATAATTACTCCATCCACAGATAATTACCCGCAGAAGGCTCAACGAATGGCTTGTAAAAATCTATTCAAAAAGATGGCAATATATAACCAACGGCGCCACATGGGTGATGTGGAAGATGCCATGTACATTCTGGACAAAAAAGTTCGCAAGAATTATAAAAAGGCGAAGAAGGCCAATTCGAATAATTCAAAAATGCACACATAAGCTTCAAAGTTATCCTTAGGCTGGAAATGTGTTCCTACATATGTATTTATGTCTATTAAAATACATGCAAATCAATTAACAAAATCGCAATTATTATTTCTGTAAAGCACAAGCAAAAAAAAAAACGGATATGTTGGGCAACGTGTTTCTAAGGCAGCCGAATGATGTATGTATACAATTGTAAATGTATGTTTATACACACATCCATGCATATGTATGTACGTTGCGAGGAATGAACCAGATAATTACAATTACAGTTATGATTTACATACATACATACACACATATGAGAATGCTCTTGAGTCTAAATTTCTTGAAGTTCACAATCTGATTTCAAGTTTCACGCGAAGTGCCAATAGAACACACAATTTGAATAGTGTGTGTGAGTTGGGGTGTTAGTGTGTGTCGATACAAAGTTCATGCGAAACACTAAAAAATAAGTCTGCGGTCATTTTGAATGTTCTGGAAACTGAAAAAGTAAATTATTTTGCTCAGTTTTTGTGCGCACTCAACCCTTTATTTCCCAATGGCAACGATGAAAATGTTGCCAATTGCGGCTGGTTTATATAAAAGCAGCAGCGTACCACAATTTCCAGGAACTGGTTGTATTTGTCATATGTACATATATATATATATATATACATACACATATACATATACATATATATGTCTGGCGCCATCGTCTTCAGCAGCGATCGACAGTGAACGAGGCACGCGAGTAGTAGTAGTGAAGGAACAATCCTTATCTAAAATAAGTATCAGTTGTGTATTGTATTAACAAATTCTCCAATCGTTCGATGTGTGAGTATACAAAAAGTAACAACTTCCGCGCTCCTCCCAGCGATCTGCCGCACTCCTCCCACACTCCTCAAAATGCCATCAGCTGTGCGGCGGCCAGAAGTACACACACACTTTTCGCTATTCCTTTGTTTTTCTTTTCGTTTTTTCCTGTTTCGTTTTGTACTTTTTTTTATTGGTTTGTGCGCTTTATGCAACGAATATCGTTTTACGGTCGTTTTCGGGTGCCGATTGTTGTTTCTGTTGCTGTTGCACGTACATACGTGCAAATTTTGCGAATTTTCCACTTTCTGCATGACAGTGGGGATGGGGTTGGCCGAGGCGTTAGCAGAACGGCGGGAATTTTTCCACTTTTATTGTTTTTAAAACGCTTTCCAATTTTTAGCTGCTCTTCGCTTATTTCTATTTTGTGGCTGCCGCTGCTCTCTGGTTTTGTTGTTACCCTTTCCACGGCGGGGTATATTAGTAGCGCAAGAGAAGGAACCAAGGGAACAAGGTCGAATGATCTTGTGCCCATCTGTAGTCAAAGTGCCTTATGAATCGTATAACTGATGATCACACATCGGATAAATCCATCAAGACAGGGCATGAAATGCCTATGCCTCGAAAGAGGGTTTCTTTCGTTCGTTTCTATTTAGTTTGTTGTTGTTTAAGTTGCAATTGCAATTGCAGTTTTATTTAACGCGCAATTTGTCTGCTCTAGGCGGAGAGAAAGGCAGAAGAAAGGATGGGTTAGGGGTTGGGGGTTGGGGGTTGTGGGCTGGTGGGTGGCCTTTGAGGTCAATGGCGATGGTGGTCCAATAACATTTTCGGCTACCCCCACCGCCACACCACACACTCCACAAAGTGAATGAAAAGAAATAAGCGAAAAAGCACAGAACAAAATCCGAAATTGAAAACCAAATAAATAAGTGAGCTTTCTCTCTCTTTCTCTCACTCACGCTGTGGGTGGGCATTGTATGTGTGTGTGAGTGCTGTGTGTTTGTGTGTGGTTCAAGGGGAAATGTAATTTGAGACAAAATATCCGAGTGGCTGTGTGAAAAATTTAGCCACAACAAACGAAACGCAAGACACAACTTGGACAACAACGTCTTGGGGCTGCTTTAAGGTATCCATTTACGGGTCTTCTCCTTATGGATATCTTTTAACCCCACACATATACCATTTGAAATATTATATCAATGCACTTAAAGAATAATTGCAATGTTTTAATATGTACATAGATGCTTCTCTAAGCTTGTCTGTTCCTGAGAAAACTTTCCTTCCAATTATTTGTTTATTAATAGTTGTCTTTAATTAATTTCCGCTAACTGTTGGTTCCTAACAAATGGCAACTGAAATACCTCAAACACCCAGTGCTTGGAGGACTAAACACAAATTCAATACAAATTGTGTACACTTGTAGGTTTGTCCCTGTCCCACAGGTGTAAGCTGAATAAACTCTTTTTGATTTTAGATTTTTTAATTATCATTCCTCTCTCTCTCTCTCTCTCTGTCTCTTTTGCAGTTTTGCGCACTCCTGGGGGGTTTTTAAGGGGGGCAACCAAACGGATCTGTCAAAAGTGCAATCTGAATCGGAATCCGGAATCGGAATAGGCATCGGAATTGGAATCCTATTTCGGAATCAACAAGCTCTCAAGTGCTTCGTGGGCAATAGGCCACAACTCCAATTTGTGCGGGACTGCCTTTTGGTTGAGCGGCGCCTGCAGCAATGACAATGTCATCGACGCTAACACTAACGCTTGCCGAAGCAGAGGCAATGGGGACGGCGGCATTGGAATCCTCCGAGGACGCAGCAGCAGCAGCGGCAGCAGCGGCAGCAGCAGCGCCCGAGGCGGGCGTTGATATGTTCTCGGATGCGGATATGGCGGAAGTGCGGCATGTTGTTCAACGCATTTTGGTGCCGTGCGTTTTTGTTATTGGACTATTGGGAAATTCAGTGAGCATTTATGTTTTGACGCGGTAAGTGCACTTGTCTATCCTCTTAACACTCCCACTCCCACCTCCACTCTCTCTCTCTCTCTCTCTTCGTATCCTTTGTTGTTGTGGGATTATGGCCCCAGCCGATTTAGATTTGGAAATGGAAATGGCATGGGCGTGACCATTCAGCAGTGTTATTTTATTTTATGCTTTCCATGCATGCCGCTTCTCTCGCTTCCCTCACTCTCACTCTCACTCTCACGCTCCCATTGTGTGTGGGTTGTGTGTGTTGTGTGTGCGTTGTGCTGTTTGCTGTGGTGTGTGCTGTAGCGGGTACAGGTATGCAGCACATTAAACACGGCATTTAATTGTAGCCAGCGTTGCACTTTAAAATCATTTCGAACACCCCGACAACAATGGCCCCAGCCAGTCGTTTTATGCGATGTGCTCCAAAATGCAAAATCCAGCGGGGGATCGCCGTGTCTGTAGACTATTGATACACACTCGTATAATTCTTTCTATACATGTATCGTGCTTTTTATGGGTAATTTGCTTTGATTAATTACTCCCCAATTAATAATATTCGACAGCCAATTGGCTGGGCCAGTCCTGTCACTGTCATAGGGCATCAAATGCTTCGTTACGCCCCCGTTGACAGTCTCTTTATCATGTTGTCTTCTGTTTTTGTTGCTGTTGTTTAACAGATAAGAGACCCTGGGGGCCTGGCGCTCGGGGCATGGCTGCAAGGTTGCAGATGAGTCCGATTCAGTGGCACTGCTGCTGCTGCTGCTGCTGCTGCTGCGGCTGTTGTTGTGGCGAGAGCACATTCGAAATGGTTGCAGGATGTAGAATATGCGACAGTTGTGTGTGCCCTGCAACACCTGGACTGTGGCATCAGGTGTGCTCCGGGTGGCAAGCAACCCACCAGGGAATGGCAGATCAAATTCGATTATACGATTAGATAGCTCCTCAAAAATGAGATGAGAACAGTTCGAAATGAATGCCAGATCCCAGGACTGAATGAATGCCTGACAGAAGCTCATTCGTGGCATCGATGTGGCCGGTTGGCAAACAGAACGGCATGCAAATGTTGAACAGTTAGTTTTAATTATTGTCCATCTCTTGGCTTTTATGAGTGTGCCGACATTTGTGTGAATTTTCGACAAAAAAATCCCATAGTCCTCCCCGTGCTGACTCCGCCAACGCTTTCGGGCAATTTGGTATTTCAATTGGTGTTGCATTTTGGCAACGTTTGCATTGTCCGCCAAATTGTTTGGCCTGATTTCAACAGCACACACATACAGACAGATGCCCACAGATGCAGCTACAGATACAAAATGAATACAGAGAGAGGGAGAGGGAGAGAAGAAGAGAGAGAGAAACAAATTGCTATTCTCTGCTTTGTTTTATTTTGATTTGATTTGATTTGATTCCTGTCACCATTTAGGAAGCGCATGAGATGCACCACAAACATTTATCTAACGGCCCTGGCAATTACGGACATTGCCTACCTGACCTTTCAATTAATCCTAACACTCCAGCACTACGAGTACATCAAGTACCACTGCGAGATCTATTGGCAGCTCTACGGATACTTTGTCTGGCTATGCGATGTCTCTGGTGAGTAAAAGAGGAGAACAAATATACATATGTATGTACATATATTCTTGGGCATCAACTTTTGTAACGAGCATAAAGTTTAGATATGGTGAATAGTTTTTTTGGATTGAGCTGATCAAAGCTTCAACGGCACAATGGGCATCCAGGCACTCCTACTTGTTCTGGCTTCTGCCTTCTGCCTTCTGCCATACCAACCATTAGCCATGCATCAATGTTTGGGGGGCACATCAATTGGAATTGCACCTGCGGCTGCGGCCATGGCTTGGTGCTGCTGCTGCTGCTGTTGCTGTTGGTGCATCAATTTCATTGAGCTCTCTGTCAATTTACGATGCAAAGTTAGCGCAGCGCCTTTCTACAGCGGTCTGTTGGTCAGCTGTGGCTCACAGCAATCCGAAAAGCTATGCGATACCCCAACAAGGGATTCAACCAAGCCCCAACCCCACTACCACGGAGTGCGTGGCTCATCAGTGGAACGCAAACGCGAGACGCGGAGAGCGGGTATAGCAGGGAACGGTTAACGTGGAACGTGGAATGGGGAACGTGGAATGGGGAACGGGGATGGCTTGTCAATCGTTTAGAGTGCGCAACATTTTGAATAAAAATTGACAGGCAACGTGGGAGATGCGTTGTAGGGGGGAGGGGGGGGGGATAGATGCAACTGATGGCCAAGTGATTGTCTAACCAAAGTCTCTCTTTACTCCTCTCTCTCCGCTCTGACAGCATACATCTCCATTTACATAGCTGTATGCTTCACCATAGAGCGATTTATTGCGATACGCTATCCGCTGAAGAGGCAAACGTTCTGCACGGAATCCCTCGCCAAGAAGGTGATATCAGGTGAGAGTGGTGTGAAAATTGGGTGAAGCCAGAGATGGCCCCCCTCCGGGGTAACGCATCCTTTGACTGTGCATCGTTTTGACAGCCGTCGCACTCTTCTGTTTGTTGTCCACGCTCTCCACCGCGTTCGAGCACACAATGGACACCCAGTGGAAGTTGATTGATGACGCCTACAAGCCATGCAATCAAACCCCGGCGAATGTCTCGCCAACGCCCTCGCTGCCAACGCCTGCGACAGTGTGGCAGCAACCGGAGCAGCCGGAGCAGCAGTATGACCCCGAGGCGACCACCATCACGAGTGCTGTAACATTTCCCCTCTACGATGGCAGTGGCAACAGCGAAGGGGAGCCAGGTGAGTAAACCCCGTTTATCCCTACACACACATACACACACACACACATGTGTGATGGCGCAACTACAATATTTGTTCTCTTTGGTGCACCCTCCGCACGCTCTCCTCGCTCTCCTCACCCTCCGCACCCTCCGCAAACAACAGGCAACATTCCACGAGAGCAACAGCCACGCCGCCGGCACTGGCCATCATCTGTGACGCCGCCGACGGGTCTGAGTGAAACTCTAGATGCCACCAGGCCGTGGCAGCAGCAAAGTTCAGAGTCCAAGGAGCAGGTCACGGAGAGTCTGCTGCAGTTGTCACGTGCCGGACGCAGCGGGGACTTCAATCACTCAGATGCATTCGCATTTAATGTTACGGAATATTGTCAAAATGTAAGTGGGGGGAAGGAAAGCCCCACTTGGGGCTCTGCTTCAGGCTTGTGTTTGATATTTTAAATTACTTCAAGAAATCGTTGAGTGGAGGTCGCTAAACCCCAAAGACTTGTAGCAAAATAATCCGAATCTATCTCCCCATTTAATCCTTTAGATGACTGTCTTTAAGCACATTTCCTCGGACTTGGGCAACAACGAGCTGTATTCGAACGCTTGGAGTATGTTCACTCTGGTGGTGTTCGTCCTTTGTCCGCTGTTCCTGCTGGCCACGTTCAACAGCTTTCTCATCCTGCTGGTGCATCGCTCAAAGAGTCTACGCGGGGATCTAACAAATGCCAGCAGCATAAGACGCACCAAGGTGAGCCTCAGAATGCGATCGGAAACGATCTTTAATCTTCCCTTTGCCTGCTTTCAGCGCAAGTCGAACACTGGCCTCACTGGCAGCGTCTCCCAGGAGAATCGTGTGACCATCACCCTGATTGCCGTCGTTCTGCTGTTCATTGTGTGCCAACTGCCGTGGGCCATCTATCTGCTGCTCGATCAGTATTTGAATATAGCGCACGGTGCCCAGGTGGTGGCCGGCAATGTTTGCAATCTGCTGGCCGCCCTCAATGCCGCCTCGAACTTCTTCCTCTACTGCGTGCTGTCGGACAAGTACCGGAAGACGGTGCGCGAACTGATCACAGGGTATCGCTATCGTCGTCGCCATGCACGCAACAATACGAGCCTCTACGCGGGCCACCATACCACCACAACACTGACCCACATCAATGGAGATCATCATCATGGAGGTGCATCGCCGTACAGTGGTTCAGCTGGCGGCGGTGGCAGCAGTCGTCGCAGCTGCAGTCGAAGTCGCAACCTGGCAGCGGCCACGGGCCGCCTGATAGCGTGAGGGTCGTGAGGGTCGTGCGGATTGCGGCAGTCACGAGTGCTGGCAAAAGCGTGACTGAGCGTGAGTTAAGCGTGATTTGATGTAGAGCGAGTCACTCAGGAGTCACGAATGAGGAGAGGACTGACACGCCTGCGTGGAATATTGCAATGGATCAGCAATAGATTAGCCACCATAAATGCTTGATTGATTGGCCTGACCTGTGAGTCTTCATTTTGTCTCCCACTCTCTCTCTATAGATTTAAATTATACATAAAGATAAAGATTAAATAACATACATTGTGCCATAATGTGATGATTATAGTTGTATGCTAGTTAACCTAAACATAATTGTTGTCCTAAGTACTAAACGAGAATCAAATACAAAAAACACACAAAAAACGAGGAGGGACAATGAGACGCTTCTTACGCGTCACAACTTTTATTCCCGGTACTCAGTAGTACATCTGTACCTTAGTGGCGGTTTTCAAATTGTAAATTCTAAATTTATTCCACATACGTATGTGGTTTAAATTTATTAGTTATTCAGTAGACAAATTAAACCGATGCGAAGACAACAGCCGATTGTTCGTTTCGTGCCAAAGAAAAGTCGATGCGTTCTTTTGGGCACTAGGCAAACTTTGAATATAGCTGGGACTGGATAGAGCGAACGATGGATAGAGCTTACATCCCAAAACTTCAGTGACGCAGAAGTTGACATAAAGAACTGAAAAAACTGTCGCTGCAATGCATTGCAATGGATAAGCGTCTGCGGTAATCAAAGTTTATGTGCAGTGTGCAGGTGCAAGCGAACAACTTATATGTTTAACTGTACAAAAAAAAAGTTATTTAGTTTACCAACTTCCGTCCATGGTTCACATTCCTCTCATATTCTCTCGGCCCACAAGTCTGAGGGTTAGGAGGGCAGCTTGGTTGCCGGGTGAAAGGCGGGGACAGTATTTCTACTCCTTTCCCGCTCTCCGTCACATTTTTTCGGAGTCAGATGCAATGTGTCACTTCTGCCCGAGACTGACAGACAGATTTAGACTCGGCCATAGATTCTGATCAAGAATATATACATTTCATGGGGTCGGAAACGTTTCCTTCCTTACCTTATTTACTCTTCGAGTACCGGGTATAAAAACAACCGAGAATGTTGCAGTTTCCGTTTTCTTCTGTTTTTGAAAGTGTTAGAGGAATAAATCCACAGACGGGCAGGAAGATGGAGTTTGAAATTAAACAAAAAAAACAGTGGCCCTATCCCTTATCCGGTCTGTTTTCAGTTTCCGTAGAGCCTATGGAGGTGGCTTTTGTTTTTGCCACCCACACCTGAAAAACTCTTTAACAATCTTCAGTGGCATTGCACAGAGTCAGTGGCTTGACCAATACCTAATTGAATGCCAGCCAAATCCACAAAAACGATGTCCAGAAATAGCTGCAGCTCCACAGGGTGCAGGAGCACAGGGACACAAAGGCGGCGGACCACAACAGCTCCAGCTAAGCCGATAATTGAAGGTGCAGGCAGGGAGGACTGTGGTTGGGGCTGCTACTGAGGCCCTTGCCGCTGTGATAATTGCTTTGGGGATGCGCTTTGAATCGAGTTCCAAAAGTGGAACGGCCAAGAATTGTCCCAGTGGCAGTGGCAGTGGCAGCGGCTTAGTGGTAACTAAAAAATATGGAGAACCATAGGAACTCAGCTCGCACACATGGATGGTGCCACTGCCACTGGGGGTGGCAACCATTTGCGGCTTACTGCATTTCTGCGAATGAGCAGTGCCTTACCATAAATAATGATGGAATTAATTGTGTGATTACATTCGCAGGATGCACTTTTAAGGATGTCAAAGTGAGAGTCAATAAACGAGCAGAAGGAAGAGCAGATCTTTGGAGCTTCGGAAAGTGTTTTAAGGCGTAATCGTAAGCCGCGAGAAACGGACTGGACACGAGGACAAATATGAACTGAATTGAGAGCAAGATTTCATGGTTGTAATCCCAAAAGATTTGGCACAATTATAGCACCATTTAAGGGCATAATTGAAAGTATTTTTAATCGTTTTCGTTCTTGGATCTTCTTTACCAAGAAACATATCCATTTAGGATGTGGCTTGAGTGGTTCTATTCGTTACCCAAATGGGGGAACCCCAACCAAAAATGATAGAAAATAGAAAACGGAAATATATTTAAAAATCGAGAAACGCTCGCTCCCACCATCCCCACCGCAATCTCCGCTTTCTGTCCCCTTTCTTATGGAGTGCATGAAAAATTACAAGTCAGCTTCACAATTGAAATATTTCCGCCTCAACGCCCTGAAATGCGCAATCGAAAATAGTTATCTCTCGCCCAGCAACCCAGCAACCCAACCACCCACACATCCGACTCCTCCACTTCCTGCCTCCTGCCTGGTAACAGAAATATGCACCCAATCGATGGGTGGAACGTATCTCAGGGGTGCTGCTCTCTGCTCGGATGTGGCAGCAGCGAACGGGGACATCGATGTGCGACACATATGTGCATTATGTGTGGGGGCCCCAGTCGCCAGTTTTTCCCAGTCTCTGGGATGCCCGGTTCTGGTCCGAAAAATTTCCATATTTGATTGTTTTTGAACGCCTGCCGCAGGGCGAAAGAGTGCTGGAACGTAGACACACACAGAGAGAGAGAGAGAGAGAGAGAGAGAAAAATGAGATCTGCGGCGTCTGTTTATTGAAAATGGCATATAAAAATCGAGTGGGCGTCGTCCATGGTCCGTGGTGCGTAGTCCGATTGTCGATTGCCGATTGCCGATGGGGAGGGAGGGAACAATGCGAAAGCATAACATAACTGTACGTGTGCATCCATATGCATACATGTGTGTATATTTACATACACGTAACAGGAAAGACTCATATGTATAGCTTGCCTCCACGCCCCACCACCCCATTGCCATTCCGCCTAACCAAACATCAACCAATATGATAAAAAATATTAAGCAAAAAAGAGCGAGGAGACACCATGGATGCATCAACGTTTTGAGGGGAATTTTCTTTTCTTTTCAAGCTGAAGAGTGATATCTGAACCATCGAAGAATCCATCAGCCCACGCGAGGGGGGGTTCAAAGAAACCCAAGGGGAAAGCGCAAAATAATAATAATTTACATGGCAACAGAAACATAATCAGTCCATGGCAGAAATCACTTTCAAACAGATCAATGTAGAGCCCATGACAGTGTTGTACAGCCGCATATACCCCACATTTACCCCCCATGCCACATGCCACACGGACAGACGGACAGACAGGCGGACAGACAGACAGACAGACAGACAGACAGACAGTATGCAAAACATTCTCAGTGACACAAAAGCGAAACGGAGTCGGTAGGACAGACACAAAAAAAAGGCGCCAACTCCAAACAAAAACCAAAAACAAATAGGCAGAAAAAAATTAAGCTCTCATGACAAAGCGAAAGTCGGATAATGCCATAACAGCAGCAGCAACAACAACAGCAACAACAGCGACACAGAAAAACATTATAAAGTATCATGACAACTTTTTTTGTTTCATGCATCTGCAACTGCAACTGCACCACCCTTTCCCCGCCAACCGCGTTGACAGTCAAAAAGTTGCCACAGAAAACAATTTTCTGTTGCAATCTTTATATGAACAGTCCCGGTGCACATTCCACTCCCCCCCCCTCGTGATTTTTCGCTTACAAAAGTATTTTGTTGCTTTGCATTTTTTGTGGCATTTATTTTGTTTTATTTTAGTGATGATAAACTTAATCAGGTTGCAGCAATGGCTAAAGTTTTCACACAATTAAAGGACACAATTTTATAGCGGCTTTCCACGCTTTTCACTGTTTAAACTTTAAAGTTAATTTTGCATTAGTCAGGCAGCAAAGTGAGCCAAGTGGGAGGCTGAGTGCTGGGGACTGCTGCCTGCTGGCTGCTGGCTTGGGGCTGTTGCTGTTGCTGAGACTGAGACTGATGGATCATTGATGGACACGCAAGGCACTTTGCTGGCTCGCTGGCTGGCAGTGTGTTGCCACAAAATCAAGCCACATTGATGGAGCGGAGTCAACGGCAATGAAAACCCAAATGAGCGACGCGAGACGACGCTTTGAGCGCTCCACTCGATTAACTCGTTGTGGCAGCAATGACTGACTGGGGACACAGCCATCAGGGGGAGGGTCACATCCAACTGCCATCGATGCCTGATTAACGATTGAGAGAGCAGCAGCTGCAAAGGAAGTCAAAGGCAAAGGCAAAGGCAAAGGCAAAGGCAAATGCCTTGCTCGGGAATAGGCAGCCTCTGTTCTGGGGATGTGACGCCTTTTGGTACTTCTATCATCAATGCTAGATGGCCTGTGAATCCCTTCTGACATTGACAAATAGTGTGCGAAGTGGAATGCAGCCAACCCAACCCAACCCAACCAATTCGCCCACGCATGCACATACGCCCGCTCCAAGCATGCCGTGGCAAAATGTGTTGCATACTTGCGGGCGCAAATTATTGCCAGAAGGCAGCTGCTGCTGTTGTTGCTGCTGCTGCTGTTGCTGCAGTTGCTGTTGCTGTCGCTCGCCAGTTTGCTAATTAACAAAGCACTTTACAGCTGTCCGCAGCAAAATGCAGAGGAGCCCAGAGGGAAGGCCCCGCAGCAGCAGGAGTAGCAGAAGGAGCAGCAGCGACAGCGAATGCAATGAGCATACATACATATCCTTTAGCACCATCTCTCTCGCTCTCTCTCTTTGGCTGTGCTTGGCCCAAGTCGTGTTCTCACCTTTGCGACTCCTTGCGACTGACTGCTGCCTCCTGTTGCTGCATTAATTAAATTTTATAACGTCGCCGTTGCAGCTGCTGTTGCTGTTGCTGTTGCTGTTGCTCCTTCTGCTGCTCCTTCTGCTGCTCCTTCTGCTGTTCCCGTTTCTGCTGTTCCCTTTAGCCGTGTGAAATATGAACAAGTGGCGCGGCAGAGCGCGCTGCATAATTTGACGGCGCCGCAGCGACAGCATTTAGAATTTGTCATCAAGTGTGCCCCTGCTGTTGCTGTTACTGTTGCTGCTGCGACTGCCACTGCCACTGACACCTTAAAGTGAGTGGGAATAAATGTTGCAGCGCTGCAAGTACATCGATTCATATGAGCAAATTCTGGGGTTGCCTCTGGGAACTCTCAAACTGAGTTGAAACTGGAGAAAGAACAAACAAAAGAGAAGATGGGAGAGGGCTTGCAGCGGTAGTTGCAAAAACAAAAACGAATTTAAATAAAACAAAATTCGAAGGTTAAGCGGTAGAAATCATTTTGTGGCTTCTGGGAAGTAAGCCAAATAAATGTACAACTCGAATAACAAACTGCACACAACCAGACAGAGAAGGAGCAAGAAACAGAGACCGAACTAGAGAGAGAGAGAAAGATGGAGCTGAATAATCCCTGCAGCCTTACGCCTTGAACAAACCATTTAATCATTGAAGTTTCTCTCGATATTTGCTTTGCATGTTATAGTGCTATTTGCCAGAGGTTTATGCAGCCCCCCCCCTCCCGGATGTGTTAACATTCTTTTGTACATTTTTCGCAGCTCTACCGCCTTTTCCATTGCAATTTGTGCCTGCGAAGAGATGGCATTAAGTACTTTCCATTAACAATATGTTGGGGACCAAAAAGGCACAACCTAGCCTGTTTATCCCTTGTTACCCTTTACCCTAACGCACACCCACACACACACACACACACACCCACACACAAAGACTGACTGAAGCACCGACTTATTTTATATTTGGTGTTTCTTTTTTGCACCGAAAATTTGCTTAATTAAAACAACAAGAAAAGGCAGGCAGCAGAAACAATACACTGCTCTCCACCCCCCAACCCCCCTCTAGGAATGATACCTACACACACACACACACATAAGCCATAAAGCGACAACCGACAACCGACAATCCCTCCCCCGCAACTGGAGTGGAGTGGAGTGGAGAACAACAACCGCAGAGCTACAACTAAAACTTTGCTTAATAGTTAGTTAAGCGTTTAATTTGCACAAGGCCTTGAATTTCATCACACACACACACACACACACACCCAAAGAAGCAACCCACCAGACACCACCCAGCAGACATATGTAGCACTCGGACCCGGACCCAGACCCACTCAAACAATAAACTACTCCACTCGGAGGACTCCTTCGTAAACCCCCAAATGGAGGGATCACGGAGCAGTGGTCCCATTTTGGGCTGCTTCCTTTTAAATCCATTAAAATGAAAATATAAAATATTGTTTTAAGTTTAGGCAAAACTCTCGAATGCAACAAGCGATCATCAATGCGTTGAGAATATAAATAAAATGCTCAGCAGCAGAGTACCCTCAACGTATAAAATAACCAAAGTAATGCTAAAGGTTGGGTGATTTTCATGCCAGTTCAGGGTAAAAGTTGAAAATTGTTTTAGCCATGTTCGGGTGGGGCCAGGGGCAGGTTAATGGCTTTGGCCAGTGCTGTGCTGTGCTGCAATGTTGCAAAGAAGTTGATAGCTGAAAGAGGGATGGCGTGGCATGGGATGGAGTGGCGGCCTAAGCCGCTTACGAGTTTGACGCACTAAAATAATTTCAGTGTTAATTTTATTTAAAAAAAAATCACACACACAGGCAGAGACAGAATCTGTCGCTGTGGCTCTCTGATGAAAGTCGAGTGGCAAAAGGAAAAAAGTTCCGACTAATGCCAATTAGTGGGCAAATGGACATGTTTTTCTGTGCGTGTTTCTGTCTGTCTGTCTGTCTGTCTGTCTGTGTGTGGTAAACCCATAGTCTGTGATCTGTGGAAATGGCCACAAATGGCCGCAAAACATTTCCCTATTGGCCCCCATGGCTGGGAAGAAATCCAGGAAAATTGGAAAATCCCAACCAAATGATTGACAGGAGGCAGCTGCTGTAACGGACATATGAGGCACACTTTAAACTTTAAATTAATTACACATTTTCGGCATTACCAAATGGCAGGCTAATGATGTCCTGTCGTGTCGTAGCGAGTCCTCACACCACCCGCGAAGGCCACAAGTAGTGAGTGTATGCAGGGGGAGTCAATGCAGAAAATGATTCAGCGAATGGTTTCATTTAGCCAACAGCCTCAGTCTCAGACTCAGTCTCAGTCTCAGTCTCAGACTCAGACTCAGCTGTTTGGGACATCAAACGACATTCTGGCCATGTTTAAACAGGCCAACAACGATGGCCCCTCACCACTGCCACTGCCACTGCCACTGCCACCTCTTGTTGGACGACAAACTTGTGTCAAGTCTCTCATTCCCGTGGTGGCTGGGGGGAGCGCGGAGCACGGTACACGGTACAAAATTTAACTTTTTAATTAAGGCTCTGGCAAATGGTTTTTGTTTTTGTTTTTGTTTTTGTTATTATTTCTTGTTATTCGTATTTGTCTGGTTTGTGTGTGCTTTTTTTTTGTTGTTTTTTTAATGGTGGATCGAGGATTGCGGCAAGTAGACAAAGACAACGGCAATGTAGGCAGTGGCAGGGACAGCGGCGAGAAGCGCAACAGGCAACAAATAAAGAAAGAATGAAAGAAAGAAAAACAAGCAAAATAAACACATAAAAAAAGCGACGAGCAAGCCGCAGCAATTGATACTCTCTCGGTATCCAGAATTTCCATATGGCAAATCTAATGATTGCCAGTTATTTTTTTGTGTCTGCTTTGAGCTGTCAACTGTTGGCTCAAGGGCGTAATAATAATATCCTGCTGCCAAGGGTATACAAAAGAGGGAGAAGCTAGCTAGAGGGACAGGCAACAGCGACAGCGTCCGCGACAGCAGGAAAACAACTTCAAAGCGCCGACAGTTTAGCGTCCGCCGAGTGTGACTGTAGCTGCTGCTGCTGCTGTGTCTGTGTGTGTGAGTTGAGTGTTTGTGTGTGTGGTCGCCATCTTTGCGGCTGCAGCTTGTCTGTGCTCGGAGCTGACAACAAAAGAGACACACTGTGGCAGGCGTTTTGTCTGTGCTTGTCGCCAAAGCTGCCTCCAAAGACACTTAACCTTGTCAGACAATGCGCCGCGACTGCCGCTGCAGGACACTCTTCCTGCCGCTGCTCTGCACTCAAATAAGTGCAATCTTTAGCCACAAATAGACCAAAGCAAAAGCAGTAGAGAAGAAAATATTAAACTGCATGGAGATGTGAGTTATTGAACAATGCATAGCACTCACACATGGCTAGTAGTTTGCTGCACATCCTGGGACAGTCATCAATTAGGTTCTCGTTTGAATGGAAATCACATTTATGCCTCAGACTCCACTCCACAGACTCTGTCTTGCAGCTGGCTATTTCATATTAGTGGCTGGTGTCAAAGATCTTGTATGCTGTAAGATTATTATTGGGGAGAGCCTGAGCGAGTGAGGAAGCCATTTAAGCAACTGATAAGTGCCTAAGGCCTTGTGTATGGCTGTCCTGTTTCATGTCCATGCTCCTGTTGCTTCAACATGAAATGAAATACAATCATTAATTCCGTTCTGCCAGTGGCAAAAGTCCAGCTAAGCCTTCAACCCTTCACAGCAGACCAGAGAACTACAGGACTCCAGGACTCCAGGACTCTTGGTCTCGGTGTCGGTGTCGGCCTCGGTGTCAGTGTCAGTGTCGGTGTCGGTGTCGCTCCTTGCGCCTCTGTCCTCTTGTCCTATGTGGCCAGGCTGCAACTTGTGTAGTTGGGTTTCCTTTCCTGCGGCTGGCCGAGGGTCGGCGGGGCGCCTGTTAAAACATTAAATGAGCAACTCATTTACAAACTCAAACAGCGCTCATAAATTCAACTAAATATCATGAACACAATGTAAATTTAAAGTTCAAATCGCATTAATCATTTTTCGCAAAAGGGCTCCGGCTCTCTCCTGTCTTCCCTGACTCGAAGGGGGAGCTCGGGTGGTCTCGGGCCTCGGGTCTCGGGTCTCGGGTGTCTGGGGACGATGAGAAGCCATACTTGGAGACAACTTTGCTGCTTCCCACAGAGAGCAATGAGACGGCAATGGATTTGATTATGCGTCTGAGGAAAAAGCTGCACCAAAGCAACGAATGTGGAGTGTCCTGCCAGCAAACTATCGAAGAGCGAAGAGCATAAGCTTTAACTTAGGCTTTGCATTTGCCTTTGCCTTTGCAGGAACATGATGCAGGGGGACTGGCAAGGGTATCTGAGAGTTTTCTGTTCTGCACCTCGCCCAAATGCTTTTCCCATCAGCTGATGAGTTTCGCCTTATCCAAGAGATTATATTCAGGACTGTCTGCCTGTGGACACACGCTCCTTCTGTCTCTCTCTTTGGTAAAGTACAACTTTACTCAACTTTATTTCGGTTAGTCTTTGGTCTTTAGTTTTGCAGTTGAAAGCAAAGTCTGCATTAATCATCAACTTGTTTCAACCGCACAACCCATTCGCATTCCCTTTTCGAACTTTGCACTTTTATTGACTGCACCAGCACACCTGTATCTGTAGCTGTGTGTGTGTGTGTGTGTGCATCTGTGAGACGACTAACGCGCTTCTAATAGACTGCATTCCATTGAGTTCGCTTCGCTGGGCTTTGGTCTGCGCTTTGGCCTGCGCTTTGGCCTGCGCTTTGGGTCTCCTCGTAGCTCCTCCGTTTATAAATTATCAACGGCAACAGCAAACTGACTTTTGTATGGTCACTGCGTGTGCAGCTGGCCACCGTGTGGCATGCCACAACACCCTACCGCACCCCACTCCACCCCCAACTCCATCGCCCCTTTAGTTTTGGGCGCATTAAAACCGCAGCAGCTCATAAATGAAACCGCAAAGTCACTTTAAGTGCATGCCACATAAATTCCACTCAGCTTGGGTGGGGCACGCGGCAAGCTTTAGCTTTTCCTTTGCCCAAATAAGCTAAATCAATGGGGAACTCGAAAGTATTGCCTACTTTTCTGCGCACCAGCATTTTTGCATTTTCCTCCCTCTCCCATTTCCGCATTCGTTTTGATCAAACAGTTTTGCTCTTTTACAACTATTCTTCGACTGCTATTTCTTCTATGCTCTGAGCTGATTCCTTTTATTATTTTTTTGCTATGTTTTAATAGAGCCAAAAACTTTAATTTCATTGGCCAATTTCCATTCTCTGGCTCTAGCTCTCTCTGCGTCTGTCTCTGTCTTTCTCTCTAATGAAGTGCAAATTACACAAAGCCAAATTGGTTTAATAAAAATGCTAAACAAAAATAAAGGCAGCAAAAGCAGAGCAACAAAAGCCAAAGCCAAAAAAAGGGGAAAAACTGAAAGGGTGGCAAAAAAAACAAATTGGCAACAAAAATACAACTTTCATACACATTCCGACTGATTTTTTGTGTCCGTGTCCGTGTTTCGCGTTTCTGTTCTTTCGTTACAAAAAACTCAAACGCATTTTCACTTTGCTTTGAGAGTTCTGCCTGGGCCACCCATTGCCAGCCTCTGACACTGCCACGGCCACAGTCACTTGCTCTTTGTTGTTGCACACTTGACGGGGTTCTGATCTGAGATGTGTTGGCCAAATGCAAAAGTATTTCTGATCAATCAAAAGAGCATCAATCAGACATTTCCAGAGTCTTCAATAGGGAATTGTCTTTATAGAGTTTTAGTTTGTAGAGCCACGATCAATATCCCCTTTGTGTCTATCAAACGTGGCATTTTGGTGCTACATACTTGGATCTTAAGCTTAAATAAACACAAGTCGCAAGAGTATCAAAACGATTCACTATCCAAGCTCCGGTATTCTCTTCTCTTCTGTGTGTCTCTGTGGGTGTCGGTGGAATGCAAATTTTCCATGTGAGTTTACACTGACGTGCGTAAAAGTTATTGTTTCAAATTTTTGCACTTTCTATTGGAGTTCGGGCTTAAAAAAAGACAGAGGAAATGTGAAAAGCAGCAACGAATAAAACCTAACCAGCCTGGAAATAGCGCCATCAATTTGCAGCAACAAGGAACACTTGGCACAAGGGTACAACGTGCGGAGCACACAAAAAAATACAGCAGAAAAATTAAAAGAAAAAGAAAAAATAGACGAGGAAGGTGGAGAATATACTTTTTTTTTTGGAAATGTGCAAAAATGGTTTCCAAACGCAAAGTGCATAGAACGATGCACGAAGTTTGTTGCATTTTTGGTAGAGGTTTGAATGCCTGGAATACCCTGTAGATTATCTGGAATTCATGTTGGTAAATCTCTGCACTTCGAAGATTACCTTCTTTGGCTTTTAATGGTCGAATTTTCTTGGCCTTTTCTATAATTTTTGTGACATGAAATTATGTCTGCTGCGACGAGTATTCCGCCTTAAATAATTTGGCACATCTAATGATATTTTTTGTGCAGGGCAATCATCCCCTCTCCCCCTGTACTCTGTGCTTTATTGATAGATAATTTCAAACGCTACAAACCAAATCATTTTAGTTGCAATTTTTTGGCATTTTTTTCGCCATCCATCTGCCTTTCAACAACTACCAAAAAAAAGGGGGAAAAAAATAGAACCCAAAACAGTCTCAAAGAGTGAAAAAAATTGGCAAATTCTAACACAAGGCCAGGCCAAAAACTCTTTGAGGTGAGGCGTAAAAAATAGCCCAGCTTGTGCATACATATGGCCATATGTATGTACATGCACATGTATGTATATTTGAGTGTGTGTTTCTGTGTGTTGTGAATGTGAATAGTAAAACAAACGCAACATGGAACAACTACTCTGCTCTGTTCTGTTCTGTTCTGTTCTGTTCTGAAAATTGCTGCCCTTTGTGGCCCAGTCACACAGTTAACCCATCGAAGCCTCCACCCCAAAAATTCCCCCGCTTAGACAGTCTAAAACCAGAATCAGAAAACGGAAACGGAAGAGCCACGCAGCCAAAACACACAACCAAAAACGGATGCCAGGGAGAGGGTCAGGGACAGGGACAGGGACAGGGACTGAGCTAGGGAAGTAACCAAAAAGTGCCCAAAATAAATGAAATGTTAAAGGAAAAACGCTTACACAGCCAAAAGCAATGAATATTTGATTTTATTACAGGAATTTTGATTGGTTGCACTTGCACAATGCCAGCAGACAGGCAATCTTCGAGGGTGCAGGCTCCGACACCGACACTCACATATATTTTCTCCTCTCTTCAAATCAAAGAAGTGGCCAGCCACTAGGCTAAGCCGAAGAACTCCCACTTGGTCCTGCACTTTCAATTTTAATTAGCCATTAAAGAGCGCCACTTAATTAATGAATACAAAAATGAGGCAGAAGCAACGTGCTAAAACTTGACGTGCTCTGGGCTGGGAGCCCACTACCCGCAGCTAAATGAATTATAATAAGGCCTCGCGCCATTAATAATCATAAATATGAATCGAGGGCGCTGCGCGGCAAATAAACATGCATTAATAGGCGGAAACAGGTGGTGGGAAGAGGCAGGAGGAATGCAGGCAACGTACATACGAGAGTGCCACAGAGCAACAGCTACGTACATGGATAATTAACGACACTTGCCACTCGCGCCGCGTCTGCAGGCAAAAACAGTTTGATAAATGGCTCTAAAATGTGGCCCAAAAAGGGTAGGAGGCAGCAGTGAAGGGGAGGAGGAGGAGGAGGAGCAGACGGCAGCATCTGCTGTCTGTCAGTTAAATTTAAAGTTCTCCGAGCTCTGAATTTGTGAGTTGAGAAGAGCAGAGCAGTCGAGTAGCAGGCGATGTAAAGCCCGATGAGAAATGTTCTTATTTGCTTATTTCACATTTATGGCAGATATTCATAAAACAGGATGGGGGGCGTATGGGTGGGGCAGAACAGCAAAAAGGTTTTAAGTGGCAAACACCTCAAGCTGGCAGCAAGAGTTGCAGGCAGTGCAGTGAGGGAAAGTTGAAGCGGGGGGATATGATTGACTAGAGTACTTCTAAAGCCTTTAAAGGCAAACTGCAACGAGTGAAATCTGAATCAATAGTAGCAGCAAGGAGCAAGCAGCGGCAGCTTGGCATACAGCAGCAGCCCTCAAAATGGCTTCCGGTAGCAGAATGCTTGGCTTGAAGCCCCCCCAACACCTACACAACCAGCAATTGCAAGTCCTTGTTTGACCAGCACCGAGGAGTGAGAGTGCGGGTAGTTACAGTGGCAGACACATGGACAGAAAAAGGGAGAGACAGACAGAGAGAGAGAGAGAGAGAAAGACAGATCGAGACGGGAAGAGTGCAGTGTTTAATTAATGTACGGATTTTGGGTTTCCTTTTGTGCAATCAGAGTGCAAATCAACTGTCAATAAGACACTGAACAGATGGATATACGCTACACACACACAGCACACACACAGGGCCAGAGAGCGTTGTACATTTATCTATTTTTTGGCAAACTTTTATTTGCACTATTTTAAATTTTTGCTGGTTCTCAATTTTCCAGCTTTCAGCCTTTTCTCTTGCTCGTTTTTTTTGTGTTGTTTGTTTGTGCAGCGCCTGTAATTTTCAGCCATTGCCAAATTTGTTGGTAATTTGATCTACACAAGGCAATTACGATTGGCAAAAACGTGGCTGACTGCCAGTTGGGTAACCAGAGAGCAGAGCAGGGCCAAGCAGATTCAAGCAGAGGCATATGCCCTGACAGTGCATCAGTGCGTATACGCAATATGCGACTGTAAAATGATAATTTAATTGTATTGCAGTCGCATTCGCAGCGTGTGTTCTCTTTTCAGCCGAAAGAGAGAGAGAGAGAGAGAGAGTCCTACTTACAGCCTTCTGCCAGCCTGTTTTCTCACCCGATATTTTGATATCTACGAGCAGCTCTAGAAGTCTCCGCCAACATTGACTTGGGTCTAGTAACACTTGCTGTCTACTTCTACTTCCGTTTCTAGTTCATTTTCATTCATGTTAAAGTCGTCACACCGTCCACAACACTTCCAGTTTTTATTAAACATCTTTTGCATTTTCCTGAGCAAAAAAAAATAACACATAAAACAAAATCAAAATGTTGGAAGAAAAGCGAGTATATCACTCCGGAATCCTGTTTAGGTACTGGCTGGTCTATGAGCTGATATTCATGGCCGTTGCTGAGCAGCAGAAGAAACAGGAGGGCAAGCTACAGCGATGGATGCTGCATGAGCTGCTGAAGCGGATATTGCCTCAGGACGAAGAGCAGCAGCCTCAGGAGGAGCCAAAGGAGAAGCCTCAGGAGGAGCCTCAAGAGAAAGACGAAAAGCAGCCTCAAGACAAGTCTCAGCAGAAGTCGCAGGAGAAGCCAGGGAAGAAGGCGCAGGAGCAGCCTCAGGAGAAAGACGAAGAGCAGCCTAAGCAAATGCCAGAGGAGGAGCCACAGAAGGAGCCTCAGGAGCAGCCTGACGGAGAAGACAATGAGCAGCCACAGGAGCAGCTGCACGAGGAGCAAGGAGCTCCACTATTGACTACTCTTCGCAATAAATTGATACCAGCGGCAATGGGACTCACAGCTCTCTGTGTCATTAAGGCAATAATCCAGTAAGTTATCGATGAATCCACTCCGAACTTTGATGCTCTTATCGTTCCACTTTCCTTTCGCAGCTAAAATTCCAGAGATATTTGACAGAAATATCCATGCACGACTTTCAATAAATAAAATTCTCAGTCAGACTTCTTGGTCTTTTGTTTTTTTGCACCTTTGCTTTGAGGCAAAACTAACTCTCTTGTTTGTGTGCTGCTCCTTTGTGGGTAAAATCATACTCTTGGTGACATCGGCAATGGTGCACCAAAATCGGGCAGCTTAACTCAATATCTCCCTGTGCGCTGCTCGCTGTCCGACGTTGAAGCTTCAGAATGGAGCCATCGTGGCGCAAAAAAAGGACATGGACAGGTGTACGTCCCGCCTGCAGCGACCAATCTGGGCTCTGGCTGTGGCTGTGGCGCTGTCTCTCGCTCTGTCTCTGACTGTGTCTCTGGATGTCGAGTTTCGGTTTCGGTGCGGTGCTTTGTACACTCCTCCTGTGGCCAGGATGTGCACGGATTGAGGAATGGGGCAATGGAAATTGGGGTGTCATCATTTTAGGTTTCATTTTGTGCTTGTCTGTGACGGCAGGACATCGATAATTATTGCACAAAATGTGTCCTGGACGGGGGAGAGCAAAAGGCAACGGCCATGGGCCTGTGGCCAACGTTCTTTCGATTTCTCTCTGCCGCCTCTCTCTCTCTCGCTCTGTCTGGTGTGTGAAAAACAAGGAAATTTACAACACACACACTTAGACAGGCTGCATACATGTGCATAAATTCATTGTCACGACGACGACAACGACGACGACAGCAGCATCAAATGAATGAATGAATGTGCCCCGTTCTGGTCTCTGCTGTTGCTGCTGCTGCTGCCTGTTCTGTGAGGCAGGTCCTGTGTGTCCCGTGTCCTGCCTCTAACATGTGTAGCCTGCTTTTAGGCTAAAAGCACATCCTCTCATGCCACTGAGGACGGACCGAGAACAGGGGCTTCTACCCTCTGTAGCTGGCATAAATCTTGGGGACTTTTGTTTGATCGAACGCAAAAATAATGGCGCTTTGTTGTCCTGCCCACGACCTGAGTGCCGATTCCTCTCCCTCTCCCCCTTTCTGTCTGTCTGTGTATCTGTGCCTTGTCCTCTGTCTGTGTGTGTCATAAATTTTTGCCAGGCCAAGAGAAATCAGCAGGAAAATTGACCTTTTAGCTCGCACTTCGTGCTTGGTCTGTAGTCCTTGGCTCCTGCTAATGATACAAAGCGACACTCTCTATCCCCTCCACTACACTGTAAATGTGTATCTCTGCAGCCATATCTATGTATCTCTGTGTCGCTGGCTCTGTTTCGGTCACTTTCTTGTGCGAATAAGTGCACAAAGTGTTCGAGCACAGATGATTGAATGACTAACCGTTTGAGCGTCACCTGAGCGGACTATGCCACATTGGACTGGTTGCGAGATATGCGAGGATGAGGGCCACGCCCGTGAACTACGACTCGGTTTGTTAAAATGTACAATGGTTTAGAGCTCGATTCAAGTAACGGGTTCGCGTTGGACATAGAAAATAAAGAATTAATACGAGATGCGCGGCGATCGAAAATATTTTAGACTGGGACAAGAAAAGGTCAAATCACTGCAATATAAGCAGTACGAAGGGTGCATACACATGCGTGCGCTTCTATGCACTGTGAGAGGGAGCGATGAGCGAGACAAGGGCATATTAATATAAGAGAGTATAAATATAAGCAAGGCGAGCTGATCTTAATAATTATATATTTGCTGCTGCGCCGAACATATAGTCAGTGCGTATACCAAACATAAGCCAAAACGAAAGCAAAGGACGAAGTTAATCTATTGCAGACACGCCCATGACAACAGGCGATGGTGTGGAAGCGCAGAATGAGGCCAGGGTTTATATTGAGGGCCAGATAATTTACCCAATTTACCGCCAATGACGGCGATCTGCCCGACCTAATGGCCCAATTGATCTGCTACTATTATACCTTCAACATGATGTACCCCAAAGAAGCCAATCAAACCCTCGAATTGATGGTCATCTACTTTCTGCAGCATGCCCCCGAGCAGGCGCGCAACTCCAAGGAGAAGGGACGTGTGAGACGCATCTTACGCGTCACAGCTTTTATACCCGGTACTCAGTCAGTGTACCTGTACCATATTGTTATACCCGCTACTCGAAGAGTACCGTATTTGTATATTACTGTATATATTGGTAT